>NW_025054012.1:0-9386 GCF_019279795.1 Protopterus annectens
GTAGTCCCCTCAATACAGATAATGAAATAAGGGATCTGGGGACCCAAGTAGATAGTAATCTCTCCTTTGATAATAATATTGCCAAGGTGGTTAGAAAATCCTTCCATGTGACCCACCTAATTGCAAAAGGGTTTGCATCTAGAACAAAAGAGGTTATTGTGCCCCTCTACTCATCACTCATCAGCCCCATCATAGAGTACAATGCCCCATTTGGGATGTACTTTACAAGACACCTGCAACAGCTGGAAAGACCACAGAAGTACCTCACCAAGAGGATTACTGGCCTCAAACAGATGCCCTATGCAGCCTGAGTGAAGAAACTCCAGCTTTACTCGGTGGCATATCGCCTACTCAGAGATGATCTCTGCCTGACATACAAGGCCATGTTCAACTCAGAATTGATGGACATGATCCACCTAAAAAAAAACGAATCCTCGAGAGCCACATGCACTAGGGATATAAACCTCTCCATAATGATAAATAGGACTTGCTGACGGGATAGATTCCTGTCTCAGAGACTCCCCATGCTTTGGAACAGGATTCCAATCTATATTAGGCAGAGACCCTCACTAACACTTTCAAGAGAAACCTTGATGAGTGTATGGGAAACACAAAATTTACCCCGGGGATCACTGCAGTGGCTCTTCTGGACAGAGGCACAGGGAACTAATGCTCTGCTGGGCAGAGGCACAGGGAACTAATCTAAGTAGACGGCGAAAGCAAAACATTATGGCTAGGCTTACATATGCCCTCGAGCAGATAGCCTAGTACTTACCTATGAACACACACACACACACACACACACACACACACACACACACACACACACACACACACACACACACACACACACACACACAAGACTGACAATATAACACCAAAATAAGTACAAACCATATCACACAACAGTAAACTACATACATTTACTACTTTCTCCAACACCCCTTACTTGTGTACTTCATGGTCACAGAACTATGACTAATGTGCAGTATAATGCATATTGTGCTCTAATTGAAATAACACAATTAAGACATTGAAATGTTGACTAATAACACAGCTGACTAAACAACATACTGCACTGTTGTGTGAATGAACTCCACAGTCAAATAGTTGAAGTGCAATTACATATAGGATATGATAACTACACAAAATTAGATGTGTCACTGTTTTAATTAACAATGCATTCTTATTTCATTATTGTCTTTTTTTGAAGAATTAAATTGTCCTGAGCTTGCAAAACTACACTGATCTATACACCTTTTGTAAAAAGAGTTTACTTTATTGACATATATGGGATGCATGGGCCATTGGCTTTTCAGTCATGATAAATATATATCTTACAAATATTATTTCATGTTTTTTAATTTCATTGTTATTAAAACCGCAGTTACCTTGAGTAGATAATTATGTGAATCAAGTGCTCCAACCTCTGCTTTACAGTTTATTTTCACTCCACTTCTGGCTAAACCACCTTCAGGAAATCCACTTAGTACCACACTTTCATAACGGTATATGTAAGTCTTGCCACGACTGAAATTAGGTTCTGTAGGTAAAGAAGTAAAGGTTATAATGATATGGCAGGTTTTCTACTTATAACTCTTAATGAGAGATGTGTATTCGATAGCATTTTCACTATTAATCACCAACAAAAAATATCACTTACCAATATTAGACTGACCCCCTAAATGTATGCACAAAAAAAGAAATGAACATAATGTAAGCATAATAAACAACTTAGACTAGAAATATTAATTCATTAAGATCTTGCTGACAAAAGTAGTTGTAACTTAGAAAACTTAAAGTATACACTTACCCACAAGTGTGAGGGTCAATGCTAACAAAATGGCCTTCATGGTGCAGTTACTGACAGCTATGAAGTTCTCTGTAGATTTATAGTAAAAATGCCACAACATGTGACCATGCTTTGGAACTAGTTTCAATAAAATCATCATTTTTGTTATCAATATACCAACAAACTCCAACAGGTCACACAGACCTTTCAAGAACTTATTGGTAGGTCATACCTTGTCAAAATAACAGAAACACAAATACTGATACTGCTGACTACAGAGATGTAAATACTGAGCAGACTTACTTTCAATAGGTTTTAACAAAATATTAAAGTAACCCTGGTTCTGACTTGTGCATAGATAAATGTCAGTTATTCATGGAGCATGGCTGAACTTAGGACAAAGTATTAATTATGAGCAAAAGAAAAGACCATGATTTGTTATAAACCTACTTATTCAGTTGGCATATTTAAGTGTATTTTTACAAAGTGCTACAGCAGGGGGATAGTAAAAAGTAATTTTATACAATAATGATCCAAAAAAGCTGTGTGGCCTTCTTACCACAGCTTTGTAATAGAAATTATTCACAAGGAAGTTTAGCAGTCACTGTGCTAAACATATTCATGCGATATGCATTGCATTGCATTACCAGATCAAGTGTAATTCTAACATAACTGACTATGTGAGTGGCTAGAAACTGTTTAACTTTATGTGGTACACCAGTTTATTTCATTATAATTGTCATTGTTCTTTGAGTCATACTTACCCATGCATAAAAAAGTTTTTGCTTTGTTCCCATGACAGCTACATTTTTTGGCACACACTCTTGAATAATGTACTAGACCTGCTCTGAAGTCACAGTTCTTCCCATATTGTGGCCCACTTTTATGAATATTATTCACGCACAGAAAAGTTTGAACTCAAGGCCGCAAACACGCTAGGTGGATGTGTTACCTTCACCATACATGGGGCCTTTAATCTGGCCTAAATGGAAAGTGTTGTCCGACTGGCAGACCAGTTTGAGAGGCCGCTCGGTTTAGTTGCTTGCCCAGGGATCAGATAATTCAGGTCCTTAAGGGTTATCAATCTTGCAGACCATCCATAATTTTACCTCATAAATTTGTACTATCCCTCAAAATGTTTTAATTTTTTTGTAATTAAGCACTTTCTGCTGGCTTATAATTATTGTGACGCAAAACTTTTGTTCTATTAACTTTTGTTTCTTACAGCAATATTGATAATTGTCTGCTATATAAACCTTCCTGGAGTGCTCCTCTTTTTTGAGGGAACTGGCATCCTGCAGTACAGACTATCTTACATTTCTGCCCAACTCTCAGCAGTCCAGAATCTTGCAGAAACTCCAATTTGGCTTATATTTTTAGTTATTTCTCAAATCATTGTGGGTAGCAGTCACTAAATAAGTACAGATATTTGAGTTCCAGTACACAAGTCCTCAGTGTTAAATATTAAGATAAAACCTGTTATTCTAGCAACTCTTTAAGTTTAAGAGTGCAGTATTTAAAATCTGTCCTTGATTTTGGTTCTTCATCCCAGCTCATTTTAGTTAGTTGCAGAAATCCTGGGCAATGAAATTGAGAGACAGACACTTAGTGTGCCGAGTATGGGTCTGACCTCCTGGTGTGTGTTTGGTGGCTCTTGAAGCCTTTGGTTTTGCTGGATGCCCCATTGTTGGACTTGACAAAATTGTTTTTCTTTTCTATTTGAGTTCCCCACATGGATGATATTGGTACTGCAGTACATTTCAGAGGTTGAACCTAAGTTTTGCAAGGTGAGGTTGGCATATCGACACCTGCTGGAAGGGTCTTGGACTTGTCAATGCTTTTGACTGGGAGCAATTTTAAAGTAAGCCAGGTTCCAGATTCCTTTGTAGATATGACAACATGCAATTTACATTAATGTTAAACCACCTCCCTCCAAACCATTGCTTGTCAGACTGGGTGACATTGCTCCTCCCCTTGTTTTAAGAATTAGTGGCACACAGGGCTGTAAACATTGCAGGGGGCTCACAGTTTCATATGTATATATTAGGTTTGAATTAACCTATCCTATATGGCATTAGAGTGTCCTTACCTATCTTATGGTTGATAATTATATAGTGAGAATAACTGAGATCATACTATAGATAGTTTGAGGGGGCCCATGTATAGGATAAAGCATTTAGGAGCTTCCTCTATCCATTAGCAACTCTCAACTGTCTCTGATTTTCCAGAATGTCCCTGATTTTGCCAAATACTTTTTGTATGTTCCCCATAAACTTGTGGTTTCTTTGGCAACATGTTGATGAATGCTGCCACTATATAACGACAAATGTTTGAGTTTCAAATTTCATTTTGTGCAGAAATCATGTTAATTCAAAATGTTGTATTCTTGCAATATATATAGCAGTGGTATTTAAAATATGTCCCTTATTTTGGGCCTTTGTTACACATTAGTTTTGGTATTGTCCCTGACTGATGAACTGTTTGTACTGAGATAGAGGTACAGTGGAGATTGGGGCATATGTCCTTTTTCCCAGTGTAGTGTAATCTTGGAGTTGGTATATATATATATATATATATATATATATATATATATATATATATATATATATATATATGTGTGTGTGTGTGTGTATTACCAGGGGCTGGGTGGTACATGAAGCCTGACCCCATTATAAACTCAGTTGTTGGTAGTTCTGTAGTTTTCGACATTCAGAAATATCAATCATCTGAATTTGACCTTATTAAGTTCTTGTAAAGTAGATTTCCCCTGCATATTTCTTTTTTTATAACTAAGATTATAAATGATATCAAATGTAACTGCTCTTTAAAAAATAACTACATAAATAAATAAATAAATAATAACAGATGCAGGACATTGGAACAAGTCTTGTAATGAATACATCTTCACTTAGCTTGCTTATTTGTAATTTAATTCTGGGATTATAACTGCTTAGCTCTTGTTCTAATTATTAGTTTTTGGTGAGTTCAGGCTTTCATTTACTGGCTGACTGGTTCAGCTGAATGCAAAGAATGTTGGGGTTTAAGTCTGGCAAGAGTTACTAGATTTTGTTTATGTGTGAAGGTTTCTCAGTGTCAAACAGAACCCTATCCCTCCCATCCTTCACAGTTCAGACATTTTGTAAAAAGTTTTGGCATGACATTTATAATGACTACATGGTTAGCTACAGATTTATTTTACTTAATAAATGATGACGATTATGCGTTTTCTGTTGCAGCAGCTGTTTTAGGAAAACGGTACCAATCTGTTGATAAGCAGTATATTGGTTAGACTTAATGTTTGTATCTTTAGTTGTTGGATTATCATCCGGCTTAATAATGTTTTCTTTCTCTTGCTCTCTTTATTATCTAGCTTAATAAAATGCTCACTGTCTCTATATCTCCTTGCAACTGCATACTGGCTGTGCAGGAGCTGCAGTCTAGGTGGGAGCACATAGCCCCACAGATGAAGGTACTGTTTGAGAAGTTCAAAGTTCAGCAGCAGTAAGAAACTTCTACACTAACCAAAAGTGATCACCAAAGCGCAATGACACCAGTAAATGCAAGAAAACGTGATGTAAGGCAAAACAATGAACCCACGGAGGGAGATTCAAACCAAAAAGTTTATTTTGCTATAACATTAACGTTGACACAATTCGTTGTCACAATACATTTTCATTTAAAGTTACTTCATCAGATGTGGGCGTGCAATACCTGAATAAACTTGTTGGTTTGAATCTTCCTCCATGGCTTTATTGTTTTGCCTTACATCGCAGTTTCTTGCAGAAACTTCTACACTAACCAGAACAAGAGACTGACGTTGCCAAAGAGGCATATCCAAAAGTGAGTGAGCCTGAGCCAAAAAATGTCAAAGAGGCAGCCCTGCAAAGAACAACTGAACCTCTACCAGTAGATCAGCTTGTAGGATTTCCCATTAGAGAGCAACCTGCAGATTCCCCATCAAGTAATGACGTTCATTTAGATTGTGCCAAAAAGGTGGTTTGCAGGATTCCTCAGCTGAAGAATATCTGGTAGGATTTTTGGATACATTATCAGAAGAAGGTGGGGGTGCTAAGCTATTTGATATTTTTATAGAGAAAGGGTTGAGTAATAACCACTTGGTTCTAGTTAAGATACATCAGACACAGCAGGCTTCAATGGTTTTAACTTCCCTTGACTCTGTATGACCAGCTCACAATTTAGTGCATGGGATGGGGAAGTTGTAACTGCAGCAGGCAATACCAGTTTAGAGAATGTTTTCTTGCGTCCAGGACTTAGCACCTACTATTACAGCTCATATCCTTGACTTGATTAAGGAAAACATTTATCTAGGTATATATGTTGATTCTGAAGGCATTCAGTATATTTTAGATGCAGATGGAGCAGGGGGCTTGAGACTTAGAAATGGCTTTAGTCTCTAAAGGAAAGAGTCAGCTGGGAAAATTCAAATTATGAAACTGGGATAACTGGGGTGGGAGTTTTCACTTTATGGCTGTGATTGTTGAGAAGATCCTTCACCATACTTGCCCCTCTTGACTTATTTTTTGGCCATCAGTAAAGCACACAATTTTCTGGGTTTGGTCCACTTGGCTCTCCTATGACCAGTGGTTTAATAAGTTAAAATTTGTAAATAAGTCTCTGAAATGGGGGGACTACCATGCTGCCACATGGTTAGGAGTCATGAAAGACAAACCTGAATTTATATCTCCTGCAGAATTTGAGGAAAGGGGAGGGTACTGGTGAGCCTTAAATATTAGTACCTCTGTTTGGCCAGCTTGTTGTTTTGCTGATTTATGCTCACACTATGGGAATGGGCAACTGGCAGTGCAATGTTTGCCCAAGGAGGGACAGGTGCAGGCAAACCCAGTGATGGTTATGGGCAGGAAACATCTTAATTCTCCTTCAGAGCAGTCATCCAGGAGTAGGAGCTCATGTCGGGGGTTTTGAGGAGCTCACTCCTTCTGAAAATTTTTCTGCAAATAACTTTATTCCATTAGGGAGGTTGTTTTAGTTGAATTTTGAAGAGTTACTCTAGTGTTCATACAGCTCAAGGAATTTTAAGTAGAATTGTTTCAGGTTTTTCCATTAAATAGGTTGCCATCTACTGTGGGAAATTATGCAGGAGTTTATGGTCAGCGATTCTACAGGAAGAATAGTGGGATCCTTTGACATTCCCCCATTCTCTTCTTTTACAATATTCCTTTTTGAGTTTAGTTACAAAAAAGATGTTTACAGATTACTTTATCATCTATCTTTTCCACAAGTGTCTTCAGTTAATGACACTGTTAAAAGAGAAGACACCAAGGTTCATCTTTATATGGTGCCAAATGGCTTCTCAAAAAATTCCATAATCCTTGTTTGGTGAAGTTGGATACTGAAACCCCCTTTTACTTGCTTCTTTATGTTAAGAAGTATTGGTGACCACTTGGCATGCACTCTCAAGATGAATTTTAATTTGGCATGGTTGTGCTAATGGGCTGTGTGGTGATGTGTGCCAAGTTTGAAAAAGTAGTGGTGTTGGCAGCCCTGAGTTCCTAAATAGGCACAGTGCATTACCTGGGTGAGTATTTGATTATTGGGGGTGAGGCCTGATGTAAAAAGGAAGGCATGGATCAGCTCATTGAACTATGAACTCAAGGTGCCCCTTGCTGAGGACAAGATGGAAGGCACAACTAAAGAAGTAGTCTTCCTAGGTATGAAAATTAGAGTGCTTTCTTTGACTTTTAGGGAGGTTATCCAAAAAATTGTTAGGTGCTAAGAAAGTTAGAGTGACAGAAGTCGTCACTTTTCCTGCCGGGCAGTAGCTCCAGGAAAGGCCTTTACCAGGTTGGTGGCCAATCTGTCAAAAGGTAGGTGTCAAAAGTACCACAGTATGATAGTTACTAGCTGGATTTAAGAAGACCTTCACATATGGTACCCTCTTTCTTTAAGAAAACAATGAAATTATTTCAAGATGACTGGGTTTCACCTATTCACTGATGCGGTTGGTTGCCCTTAGGATGGGGGCTTAACTTAGAAGTTGCTGGTTTTTAGCACCTTTGATGACATCCTGGACAACACGGTGGGAGAATATAATGTAATAAAAGGAGATAAAAGAGGTTTTTTTGGGAAAACATGGTTGAGAGAAGTGAATTAAGGTGGCAGCTTAGACTTAACAGTTGCCCTAGTATTAATTGCAACGTTTCTATAGCCACTGGTTTAAAGTTGAGAGCTTTGGAATTATAATATATATATATTTAGTACATGTTTTAGTACAAATGAGTTGTAAACATATGTATTATTTTTATTATATCAGTGATGTGATTTGTAGTGGTATGTCATCTTGTAAACGTGATTATCACATTTATATTGTGATTTAATTATCATTTAAATATCACATGATCTATTGGAGACTATTAAATAATGATATGACTGATTTATTAACAGTTCTGATGACGTTCCATAGTGTCTGGGATGAAAGGACTTGGACCATTATTACTGTGTTTTATCCTATTAAAGTTTGGAAATCCGCTCGGTACTTTGGAATGTAGTTTAAGCTTCCTGGAAGTTCTTTCATTAATTGAGCTGGTGTTTATTTAGTTTGTGTTGCTTGCTACATGTTACACACAGTGTGGTTTTACTAGGGTGGAAGAAAGATGTTACATTTTTAGCAGAAATAATTCCATAACAAGAAAGTTATTTTTTATTCTGAGAATCAGTCAGTGGTTATGATGTTATCAAAGAGGGCATCCAGATCTAGATGGGTCCAATCATTGTAGAGGTTGTTACTTTTACATAGTCTTCAATATTTATCATTTTCTGCCAAGTATACTTCCAGAAAATATCTAAGTTTAGCTGATTGTCTTTCTTGCCTACAAATATCCAAATTTCCCAGTTTGGTCCTAGATGCATAGGAGAACCTACCTCCATACTTTTAGAGTTTTGGATAATTGGTGAAAATTGGTGCAATTGTTGGTTTGCAAATCTTCGGCTGCCACTGGTAGGAAATCCCGTGGGGTCCTTTTGGATACTCTGCTGTGTTTTACAACATCAGAAGGGAATCTGGTCTCCGTCTCTATTTAGCCATTACATGTCGTCTAGCTGCAGGTTAAATGAAGCGGCCTTTTCCCCTTTCGTTCTTTCTTTCTTTCCTGGGCCTGCTTGCCAGTATGCGTGAGAATGTGAGCAACTGGTCCACAATGCAGCACAGCAGTAATGATCATGCGTTGTCAAGGGGTCACTATGGATATTTCACTCAGTTCTGGTGGGTAGACAACCTGACCAGTGTTGGCAGTCTGGTACACTACCCTGCATATAGCAGCCTGTCATGCTAAGACATCAGTTGTTTTCTCACCATCATTTACAAATACATTTATCTGTGTTGGTTGTATTAATGGTTTCAGATAATCAAATGTATTTTGGTATGCTGGTAAATGAATCCACTGGCATTTACTGTCAGGTATGTTATTGAGGGAATAGGCTTGTGGGACAAACATGGGATTCTAACTGCGTCTGACGAAAAGTACAAGAATGCTAAGTTAATTCTGCATTCTTAGGTTAGAGAAAGAGTGCTGAGCAGTGGGCCTGAATGTCAACATGGCTTGAATGGAGAAGTGAG
>NW_025054013.1:0-2500 GCF_019279795.1 Protopterus annectens
TTAATGGGCTGATGGTGTGCTTTTAGTTTTTATTTTAATGGGCTTCCATGGTAACTTTCATGTGAGTTTTATTTTTATTTTAAACAAAACGAAAATACCATAAAAAAATCAGACCTCTGAAGAAGTTCCTGTATAGTACAATTTTATTTTAATATGCGCATATATTCAGAAAGTGCTCTACTTTTGTGTAATACATCTTCAAATTTACTTCCTTGGCCAAACAATGTCTGTAGAGTTTTTCTACTGCATTTTGAGTGTTATTCTATAATTTTTATAAAACCAAAACATGGAGCAATTCAGAAAGCTTTTTATTAACATAACAATGCTTTCATTACAGTTATCTATAACACCTTTATGAGAATTCTGAACTGATTTAGCAGTTTCATTCTAATCATATACAGGAGTTTCTATATAAGCCGCGGTGGTACAGCGGTAGCATTGGTGCCTCACAGCAAGAGGTTCTCCTGATCAATTCTCGGCTGGAGTGCCTTCTGTGTGGAGTCTGCATGTCCTCCCCGCGGTCGAGTGGCCTCCGAAAGACATGCGTGAATGGGCGTGCCTTCACTAAAGGTTGGGCGTCAGGCTGGCAACTCGGCACCATAAAATTCGACTGCCAATCAGTAGCGGACCAGAGTTCTGCTATGGTGACTCCTAACCGGGAAAAGGTCGAAAAGACAAACAACTACATATACAGGAATTTCTTCAGAGTTATACCTTTTTCCGTTTTTTCTTTTTTTGTTATTTCCTACACTCCTTGTTTGGAATTTCTGTTTCTGGTCTGTAATTTGATACCTAGGTTAGAATAGTTGTTTTCTTTTGCTATGAACACTAATTTGGATTCATGATATTTACTTCCTATCACTTCCTATTTTTTTATCTTTATATATATATATATATATATATATATATATTTTTTTTTTTACTGTTTTCAGTCTTCCAGATCAGGCTATGTAGTTAATGTTGTTTTTAATTTATGTCCAAATCTTGTTGTTTTAGACTTAATAATAAATATGGGTTAGGGTGTGTTTCTGGTATTCCCTTTTTTTAATATTTATGGTGTCTGATAGTTTTTCTTTTTGTTTTTGGGTGGCTCTTTTTCCTCCCACATAGCTGACCATTAGCAGACCCTCATGCCACTTCTCCATTATAAGGTCTGCTTACTCCTTCTTGCCCTTCTGATTTACTGCAATGAGGATCAGCCTGGTAAGAACATGAAGGTGTCCTGGAACAATGTGACAGTGCTACTGTTGGAGTGTTTTTTTTCCCTATTTTTATTGCCTCACCAATGTATATGTCCAGTAGAACTCGAAAGTTGGAATAACTAATTCACATCAGTGCCAGATCGCCCCTCACTTCTACAAGGAGCTGCCATCAGCATAGTGCCCCATACACTTTCTGGCAGCACTTTATGCACATTTCCCCAGTGTCTACCATGGAAGTCAAGTGACAATGTGTGCCAGAATTATGTGCCTCTCCCTCCCTCCCTCCTTCTCTCTTGCCAGATGCAAGGTACATAAACTATACCAAATTGTGCAGGAAGCCACCATGGAAAAGACATCAAAACTGCAAATTGCGAAATCTAGGTTCTATATATTTTAGGAGACGAGGTGTTGCCCTACATCATGGGTGTAGGAGAGCTTTAGTTTTGGTTCACTAAGTATAGTTTTCAGTGTATGAATCAGACTCACTAAAATTGCTGTCACTGAGCTCACATTAATTCAAAAATCTGGCATATCATTGGATTCATAAGAAAAGTCAGGGTCATGAGGGATGTAGGAGAGCTTTGTTTTCACTCAATGAAAATGGATGCATAGCAAAAGTCAGGTCAAAGGTACTATTTAATAACTTGATAAATCTATGGCCTCATTTTAGCAGTCAGAAGATGGTTGACTAAAGCTATAAACATGGAACATATTTGAGGCAGCTATATCCTATTTGTAAGAGCAATTATTTATAAAAGTGGCATTGAAGGTAGGACTATGTGACATTTACATACAGAGAAAAGCAGAAGCTCTATGGTGAACAATTAGGTGATTAATATGGGTATGAGTATTATTAAAGATGATATGTAATAGTATGAGGAAAATATTATTTTATATGACTGCAGAGGAATTAGAGCAGATAGGTGAATTTAAATGAGATTTGCATAAGTATTTGATGAAATTTAGAAGGATATGAGATCTTTTGAGTAGTAGGCTGTTCCAATGTGTTAAAATAGAGCTATAGGTACTCTTTCTCCTAAACAGTTTGAATTTTTTGTGTAGCCAGTTTGATTGGTGGACCATAGATCTTTGCAAAGCATGCACCAGGATTCCATTTTACTCAACAATAGACGGGGATTTAAGTACTTATAAGTAAAGGGAAGCTCTTTCTTTCTTTCTTTCTTTCTTTCTTAATTATTATTATTATTTGTTGACTGAGTTTGCCCCACTAGACTAGAAGCCTCTTTGCAGAGACCTGAGGTGGTATTTCTAGTACTGTTGCACCATGCTGGTAATGT
>NW_025054013.1:5000-8884 GCF_019279795.1 Protopterus annectens
ATAGCTGTGCCACTGTGGAGTCTTATTGGGGATCTGGAGAAAGAGGAGAAACCAGCCTGGATTGACTGTAGTCTCTGTTTGCTTTTAAAAAAATTGTACTTAATGCAGTGAGCTGCATCTGGAAATATGTGTGTTTTGTCATCCTCCCCGTGTACATTCCCAGTGGTGCTAGTGGTGAGGATTGAGGCTCCTTTATTACCCAGAGGTGGGCCCCCCTTTAAAATGTTAGGTTTTTTTTTTTTAATTACTTTCCTGGAGCTTTTCCCCGGGGCTCCACTGAAAAATTTTTCCCCCCGGGAAATAACCCCGTTGACAAAAAAAAAAAAAAATAAATAAGGGGGATGTGACAGGTTTGTAGAATCACCCGGAATTAACTTCCATCCATGAAACACATGAATATTTGTTGACTAGGTGTACCTACAAGTTTATTTTGAATTTAATAGGATTACACATACGGGGGTTTGATTGAGTAACTTGTTTTAGGATGCAAGGGGAGATTTTGCAAACATTGTCAGAGACAACCTGAGTCCATTTAGTTTGAGACAATGGTTTGAAAGTAGAGACTAGGATATACTGACATTCAGATTCTGTTAGCAAAGGGGGCTGCAACTTTTTTTAAATGTGAAAGTGTCAATGAATAAGTAGGTCTGTCCCATTTCAATTTTTTTTTTTTGAAATCATTAGCATTTGATAAATACATCAGCCTGAATATTTAACTCACCAATCTCCAGAAAAACTGTCCAGATTTTTTCCTTTCATTTTTTGGGCTGTACCCAAAATTTTTTTTTAAAAATTTTTGGGTTGAAGTTTCTTTAAAAATGAGTGACACTTGAGTTTTAGACTTCATACCCTTCAGAAAATGCATGCTAATGCAAAAACCCGTTACTCTGTCAATTTCCCAAAAATATTTAAAGATTGTCCCTAATTTGAGGCCTTTGTCCCTGCATTATTTTTTTTTTCCAGATTTCTTGCACTAAAAAGAATTATGATGTTTCATTTTCTATGATCTGAAGTTAAACAGTGTTATTTTATTGGGGAAAAGATAAAAAATTTTAATCTAATTATATGAACATCAATGACAACAGGGGTTTAAGGATATTTAAATCAGAAATGGTATAGGACCTTATCAGTGATGTTTTGTTAGGTTTGGGGGTGGACAGTATATTTTTAAAAACACCAAGCAATTTTTTATTCAAAGGAAAAAAAGGCTTTACTCTAGGGGCAAAAATAAAAATAGGTTATGATAAGTTTAAAATATCAAATATCATTACATTGATTCTTTTTGTTGACAGCATGTTGGCATTATGCCCAAAAAAAAAGGGCATATTTTGTGGTGTTTTTGAGCAGTAGTAAACATTATTCCCAGCATATAATGATATGTTAAAGTTGGGAATTTTCCCCTGTAAGCTATTGCTGTACAAAAAAAGACCAACACTGGGGTTTTATTTTTTAGGGCACCCCCCACTAACATAGATGATAAGCAAAGGGGGAAAATTTATTTAGATGCGTTTTTAGATAGAAACACATCAGGATAAATAGCAGCATCATAAAATATAAACAAACTGATTAACAGACAGACCTTGCATATAGTACATACATGCTTACATCTCAGCAGCTTACTAAAAAAGGCAGTCAGGCTCAAAATGCTCACTATTTATACACTTGTGCAAGCCCTTGATAGCTTTTTAAAGTTACATACACAAAATTGATCTACATCCTCCCTAAAAAGATTCCCTTAGGAAAAATAAAAGTTAGACATGCATTATTATAGACATTAGAAAAAAAGAGTCTAGAATATTGAACAGCCAAAATGTCGAATGTTACATGGTGGGGTTTCAAATATTATATAAAAAAAACAAGAAAACACACCCTAAAGGGGAAAAACCCCCCACCCCCTCCCCCTTTAAAAATACCAATTCGAGACCCACCTCAGTGCAGAAAAGGGGTCCCTATCTGCCACCGAAATGCCATTGAAAGTCAATTTTTAACACTTGAAATTTTGATTTTTGGGCTCGATCATGTAACCCTTTAAATTTTAAGCATTCGAAGAACTGACATACATCTGAAACAAACATGATGTATCCTGTTCAAGTTGCTCTGTATCTATAACATGGTCTGAAGATATGACCAAATCTTGTAACATAACAATTTGGACTGGATTTGGACAGTCTTTGGGGAAAACAATCAGGAACTACTGGAGTCATCATAAGAATAGGAATGTTCTCTGGAACTTCCTTTCAAATTGGAACACCGTATAACTTACTCTGAGATAAAGAGTCTTTTTCACAGGCTATTTCTGTGGTTTAGGCTCGAACACCAGCATCAAATGTTTCTGATTCCAACTAAACTCTGCTTCTTTTGAGTCTACAAAAAGATCTTCCTGGCTATTCTTCATGACTAATCTGATCATAACTTTTGGGTGTTTGCATCCTTACCACTTCTCCTACTGAATGGATTGAGCGGTTTGCTGGTCTTATTGCAGTAGAATTTCGGGGTAAATGCTTCTTCAACAGATTGGTTTTCACTGACCTATTGTTCTTAACACATGGAACCAACAAGTGACTACTGATTAGTAAAGTGGTTCTGTTTGTGCCGACAGAAGTCTCTGAGCAGATGAACCAAGATGTTTATCATGAGGAATGTTTCTGCGATTCAAGCAATTAAGGAAAACATCACTATTGTCTCATTTTACTTCTCTAGTAACTGTTTTGCACTTTGAACTGAAACCATTTGACTATGGATACTTTTACTTGTGACATGAGTAGAGTCCCATTCTTTGGCAAATCTTTTGAACTGTTGGCTTGTAAACTGTGTGCCATTGTCAGAAATAACTTTGTCCGGGCTATCATGTACTGAAAAATGACACTTCATCTTAGTAATGACAGTACTGGATTCTAGGTTAGGGAAATAGGTTGATCTCCCAACTAGAATAAGAGTCTACCAGCACAAAATAATGTTCACAATTCCACTTGAAAATGTCGGTAGCTACTTACCGGTAGTTCAGGAATCTGGTTTAGCTGAAGTAGTTCTTTCTGTTGATGTGGTTTAGTACTATTACACACAGAACAAGATGCAAGTACTCTCTCAATATCCTGTGTCACAGAAGTCCAAAATACTAATCCTCTTGCCCTTCTTTTTGGGAGAATCTGTTCCTGGGTGACCACAATGCAAGGTAGTAATGTACTCTTGTTGAAAGGACTTTGGAACAATGACTTTTGGACCTTTCATAATGATACCTTTGTTAGACAAAATCTCATCTCTGTATGGAAAATAAGGTTGCATTTCTTGAGGTAAACTAGATTTCTTTGATGACCATACTTGATTGATAAAGTGGTTGAGCCTTTGTAAAACTGGATCTGTGGCTGTATGATCTCTTAAATTATCAAGACATGTGGAAGAAAATTTTCTCACTTCCATGACTTCAAAATCAAAGTTCTCATTCTCTTGCTGTTTTGGTGTTTCTGGACGATTTGGACAATGAAAGCAAGAAAGAAGTTTGCCTTTCTTGTAACAAGAGTTAAATTATACTTTTGTAATCTCAACATTATACGTTGCAATCTGGGTGGAGCTGAATGCTTAGGCTTTCTCAAAATGGTGACTAGAGTTTAGCAGTTTTGATCTGGATAGGTTCATGGGTTAATAATAGGTTAACTGCCTTTGTGAGCCATTGTAAGCCTAGCCAATTATTGCTTTGAGACTCAAACCCTGCACTTTGTGTTTGGAAGGCAAACACCTTAACTATTAGGCCACCCTCCCAATCCCTAAATGGGCAGTTCTTTTGTGCAACAAATTATAACATAGAGTGAAGTTAAAGTAATATTGTGCTGAAAATTTGACTTAAAATATTGCACAAAAATTATACTGCAAAATGTAGAACCAAACCC
>NW_025054014.1:0-8932 GCF_019279795.1 Protopterus annectens
TTGCATTATAGTGAATCTATATGAATCTATACACTGATATTATTTTATTGTTTTAATCTATATGATTGTGTAAATAACAAAAAAGTATACATTCCTTCATATTAATTTTCGGTTATTGCTACAATACCATATTCGAATTCAAGCCTTTATTTCTTGGAGTCATTTTTAATTTATGACTATTTATAATTTATCGAATTCATGGCATATTTAGAATTTGAATATATTTTATTATTAAATAATTTTATGAAATAACTATATATTAATTAATAAATGATATGAAGTTATTTTTTATTAATATATATATGTTGAGCTTAAAGAAGGACAAGCATATTATATTAGGTAAATGCTATAATTAATAACTAGAGATCTAAACGTATATATATTTTTTAGTTGGATAGAGCATATTCTATATGTTTATGTTTATGAGCTATTGTTTATATTGATATGATTCATGAAACAATGAAAGGAAATGTTATATGTTTAATTGAACATTTTATACTCATTTTTAGAATCCAATATAATATAAGGTTAAAGAGATGCATTTGCAGGAAGCGGTTTCCTTATATGGAATTCAGCTTAAATGGTACTAATTGTTTAACAAATGCTTAATTATTTTTAACCGCCAAATGGCAGTTGATTAGGCTTATGCCTTATTATATATATAAAATGTGCTCATTTTTAAGAAATGGTAACCTGATAGCTGGGCTTGTCGAGTCCGTGAAAGCGCTTGTTTTATTAAATAAATATATTTGCTGCTTATCGTGGAAGCTTCAGTGATTTGTGTATAGACACATCATGCATGTGATATTGCAGATGGCATGCAGCATTCACACACTACAGCACAGGGAATGCAGGTCAGGCATTAATAGTGTTAGTATGCATACTGCCCCGTGCATACCGCTATAAGCCACCAGTAGGCATGCACATTATCCATGGTGAAGTTCAAGCGCCACCGCGGGGATACACCATGCGGCCACAGACAGGTAAACAGCAATAATACGGCTGGCATCACCTTGACATGTAATCCCATTACGTGCAATAACATGTGAACATGCGAGGTTTGCGTCCATTACGCACCGTGATCACTGGCCATTTCACAGCAGTGTTATGTGCATTTATACAGAATGCATGTCTAACAAAAGATGTCTGTGCAGGTGTGCTTGTTGTGACGGCGAAAGGCAATTGTGCCACTGCATGGCAACAGGATACAAGGTTGCTAAAAAGCGATGCATAACATGGACGATTGTACTGCCATGACTGCAACACAGTCATGCTGTTCCACACAGCACGATATGGTAGACATCGGGTGGCACCTCCGGCTGCATTCCGCTTGTCTGGTGTACCACATCAAATGTACAGGTGGTCCACTACGCGCGCGATCGCATCTATGTGCATACCGTACCGGTGCTCCATCCACTTCAGATGATTGTGTGGCAACATACTGTGGCTAATACCCACATGGCCATGTGTGTTCAGTCTTTGACACTGTGTGTGATGGGCATCATGTACCCATCCCTGTGGTGGCCTCATGTGACATACACCCATACATGTCGAGGTGTCACAATCCAGAGGGCTTATGCAGACAACAGTATGGATGTCGTTTGCTATGTCGGCGTGAGGTCATGTGATGGTGTAGACAATATTGCAGACAGAACACCATCGGCTGCGGACATAGTCGGGTGCCATAACCGCCAACGTGCAATACAATGCAGGGGCATATGTCACATTGGTAACACTTGTGTGCTGCCCATCACAGCTCACTGTGTGGTACTGTGTGCGTACCACAAAATGGTGTTCCAATGCACACCACATATGCATCCATTGTAGAACACCTCCACTGTTGCATGTACATAGCTGACCCGCCATATCGCCACCGACAGGTACCGTGGTTTCAAGCGCCGGTGTATAATAACGTTGCATCTACGCACAGTTGGCTGGCATGTGCGTGTCTGGTAAGCGACCTGTATACCGTGGACTGGAGCAGAACCCAGGTGTGCATGTTATTCTGGCCACATGGCTGGCATCAACTCTAAGAACTGTAACATGCCTATTACTAACAACAGTTCAATTCCAGCGTATCGACCCAGGATGTGCATACCAGAGGTACCCGTATAGCTACACAACAGTATAAACATTATCCATGATTGTAGCCACAGTTCCCATCTCGTGCATG
Organism: Protopterus annectens; assembly: GCF_019279795.1. Classification (NCBI taxonomy): domain Eukaryota; kingdom Metazoa; phylum Chordata; order Ceratodontiformes; family Protopteridae; genus Protopterus; species Protopterus annectens. Next base: position 2,174 of record NW_025054014.1, read on the forward strand.
TCATGATCATGTACCTGTGTGATAGCAAGCGTATGCACACGCCTGCAAACACAACGAGCATACTGTAGAGCGCGGCTTGTGTGCCCATATACCTGGCATGTTGGTACATTGCGATGTTGTACAGTGACACCTACACCTGGCTTATATCAACATATGCAAGAATGACCTCTACCAGACAGCTCCAGGCTCATTGGTTGGGAGACACCCACCTCCACGATGGCGGATAGTGTTTCTGTGACGCTGTTCCCTGGGTGTCCCCAGACTGGCCAGGAGCTCCTCCGTGTGTGTGGAGTGGGCTGTTGCGCCCACCACCTGTTCCACCTTGTTCTCTGCTGGCGATAAGTGGCACGCCTGTTCTCGCGCGCGTCGCATGAGTCCTCCGCTTTTGCGCCTGGGCGATTCGCTGGTGGTGCGTTGTTGCCACCCACGCCATTCACCCTCCCATATCCCGCCACAGGTCATCCCGCCGCTGGCGCTTAAGCGGAACATGGCCGAATAGCAGGTCATAGTTGTCATGGAGCAACGGGTATGATTACGCCATCCTCCTGGCAGCTGAAGGCTGGCAGCTGAACCAGGCATTATCTGGAAGACATAATGATGGTGACAGGTCACACTGATGCCTGGCATACGCACATAAATTGCTATACGTACAACATCTGCACAGTAACTTGAGATGCATCATGATACCGACACAGCTGACGGTTAAGCGCCGACCTGTCACCAATCGCTATGCAGCCGGCATCATATCATTCTGTGTCAACTCATCACACTGTACATACAAATTCCCCATGCAGATGGTGTAACTGCTGTGGACATGTGTACCTGCCTGCACCTGTGTTCATACCAGTTGGCAGCGTCCCATGTGTGCACAGTTCTACTGTTCACCTGGATGCTGTGTATATGTCAGGCATCACACGAGCCATTATGGACGTCAGTGGTGGCACTGCACACATACACTGGACACCTGTACATGCATGTGTTGTGCCATGTACATCTACACAGCACTGTACGGGTGTTGGACAACCTGCCACGCTCACCTGTATTGCACATGTGATACACATGGGACAATGTGTAATCATGACATTAGCAGGGATGGTCATACATAGCATGTGCGCGCACATTGTACCAGCTGACACACAGCACCTGTGACACCACAGGTGCATCAGTGCCACATTACTGCTCTGGACAGTTGATAGTGCAAGTGCCATTGCCATGCACCATGTTTACTGTGATGGCATGCAGCCTTGCTGGACAGGGCTGCATGGTATGGCAGGGTATGTCCCTACATGGCACAGGGATGTGTCCCCTGGGGTACTGGTATTGGGTGGGTGGCTGTCCATTCCATATGTCATTGCTATGTGTATATGGACATTACGCATGTCTATCATCATGGTGTGGACAATGGCCTTCTGCAAGGTAGGCAGCATGCTGCTTGGTGGGGTGTGTATGGTGCATGCTGGTATCCATCCATGCATACACATTACCCTGACAGGTGCTATGTGCTTGATATTGTTCAACACAGTGCTGTATGTGCCCCACTGATATCCCGTGCACATGGAGGGTTTCCCGCCTGACATGGGTACCACATATGTCTACATCCAGTGCCTGCTGCCACCCATGTCGGCTGTGCACCACAGCACCATCCCCCCCACAGGGACCATGGTGTTGGGCACAGCATAGGTATCCATTTATGGGGACAGGGATGTTCACATAGCGGGCACTGATGGTATCATCCATGACCATACATTATGGCCACCTCACACACACAGCCCATTCAGTATGTTGTTCACAACACTGACACAGCTATACTGCTAGGCCAGGGACATTCCCAGCTACATACACAGATGCATACTCTGTCTGTGGCATGGGCTACAATGATGGTGGGGTTCAACACATCCCGTGTTTGACTGGGCTGGCGTGATGTTCTGTGCACATGTCACACAGTAACCCTGTTCTACTGTAGCCAGCGGTGATGTGCTGTGCACATGTCAATCTGCACATTGTGTTGGTGTCTGTCTGTCAACAGGCCAGTGGTGGAACACAGGGTATTGTAATCAAATATGCATGCCGCCCTGTACAGCTGTACTGCTAACATCTCAGGTGCTAATGTGTCATGGACATGCACACCTTACCGACAGGTGGTAGTGGGTTGCCACCCGTACCCATCACCTCTTGTGGGTTGCTATTATCCAACACCCTTTTGTATTGTATGTTCAGGCTATGCACCTGTGGGCATGTGGGCATGAATGCGCTACTGCTGCCTTTGCACCCATTGCACAACATGTCACACAGGTACACTGGCAGCCATACACTTCACAGCTTGATGGACACATGTTGTACCCCGTAACACATATCCTGTGGGACATGGTCTATGTACAGGCATGTCCAACAGTCATTACCATGCTACCCCTATATGGATATGCAGTACATGTGGCAGTACAGCAACTGTCACATGTACCAATGCCCCCTACCTAACATGGTGGTACTGCCTGTGGGGATGTGCTTCTGCATCCATGCTGTGCCCATAGCTGACAGTTGTACATCTTGTGCAACATACCTCATTTGGTGTTCTGTGCATGTTCAACATGGCCCCGCATTGTTTGTGTCTGTCACACAGTCATTGTTGTACATGGTTTACATGCCAGCCATGGCTTACTTATGTGTTTCCCAATGTACTTCATTGGGATACCAATTATACATTAAGCGTATTCCAGCCATCACATACCCTTTCCCTAGATGACACTGTTAGCCAGCAGTAGTAGGTGTTCCGCCATCTGCACATTAGTCACACAGTACGGGGGGCTGATACCCATTCTGGGGACAGGGTCTGACAGCTGTGGATGGGTGTGATGCTGTCGACAACCATGACTGCACCTGATGGTCACATCTGGATGGGTAACATTCACAACACACACCTACCTTCATGTATACCACATCATCTACAACAATGGACATTCCTGCCAGAACAATGTGTGCAGTATGTCTGTATGACCACTGTAGGCACCACTGGTGGCCCCAGCATGGCAGCCAACAGCACCAGTGTATATCCCGGCCCCATGGGTTACACCATTCACAACACACCTGTCAGATGACCCTGTTGGGGGATCACAGTGCAGTTCCACACATCATGTTACACTAGGCATCATGCACTGAGATGTTGCGGATGTGTGAACGCTACTCAACATATGCACACATGACACATCACCTGGTACAATATTCTCATACAATTTTATTGTGACTGCCCTGTGATGGCATTAAAAGGCTACTGTACTGGGACATGTGATGGCTCAGGGTTTAATTCACCCTCTGGGTGTGTGTCTAGCCAAGTGTACAGTAGGCAGTGGTCTGAACACAGGGACACTGTACATTGACCTACTGTGTCACTGCAACTGTTGCTATGCTCATACTGTTATTGTACAGGCATGTGGTATCTGCCACTATGACAGTCCTGGTCACCACACTGCTGTGGCACCATGACCTGCAGCCATTGCCTGGGGTGTGGAGCACACATGTACATCTTCACATGCTATACTGCCTCTGGGGCGGTGTCACATAACTGTCTCCGGCAGGGCTGTAACAGGCAGGCACGGCATGGGGTCATGTGGGACAATGCTTGCATCTTCCACTGTGCTGCACACGCAAGGCACACACACTATTGCACCCTCACATTTTCTGCAGTGCCTGGGACCTGCCTCCATGCTCTGCCAGCACCTGCCAGTCCGGGATTGTCCCGGATCTACCTCCCAGGCACATACCTGGACTGCAACACCCACAGGTGAGGGACCCCACATCACACAGTGTTTTGCACACATCCTGGATAGTTGCCTAACACAATGCATCATAGGTGCCCCATGTTCGATACCCATGTTTGTGACCGCTATACACATTGTAACAGCGACAGAGTGACATTGTACACCACAGGTTACATCCCGTCTGTGTTGTTATACTGTACATTGGGCCTCAGACAGCTAATACTGCCATGTGCTGACAGCAACCCACACTTCCCTAGAAAGGACACCCATGTACCACACATGCTTGGCATGCACTCCATAGCTGGTGACACATTACACAACACATACCATACCTACACTACCCTTAGCATGCACAATACCTCCATGTGTCTGGTGTGTACCTGGGGTTATCCCCCTTTGGTGATAACACATATGCTTCAGGCCCTGCTAGCCACACCCTGGACACACCCATCGCAGCATACATGGAACATGTGTACTACAACCAGTACTACTGCGTCTGCTGACAGCAGTTGTTAAGGCATGACACCCGGCAGATGGACAGTGTACATACTATGCTGACACATACCACAGTGCACTTCCGTAGCATGTACACAATTGTAGGGACCATGCTATTCCACAGAGACATGGCGGTACTGGACCTTTTCACAGGCGCCACTGGTGGTCATGTTCCATGCACATATGATGTAAACCCCATGTGCAGGCTGTTGCACAGTGGTGTATATTCACATGTGTGGGTGCATCACTTGTCAGCCATGGTGGGTCCTCGAGGTCCATCACATACTCCAAGGCTAGCTACCTACACATGACTGCCCATTGCAGTGTGGGGCCCCCAGGCATGTGGTGGTATGTCTGTTTGTTTGGCTACATCCACATTCAATGTCACATACAATAGTCACCCAGGCATTGCAGACCCCAGTAATGTTGGCAACTGCCAAGGGTACCTACCAACAATACACACTCTCACTCACTACAGGGTTTCCCAAACCATACATGGACATCAGTGTCCCTGTGGACACATACATGTACTGACATGCCCCGTTATGTCCTGGGACACTGGCCAATGTCACCTTCCGATGTCCCTGGCTGTTATGTCCCACCAACCTGTTTGGTATATGTCTCGCACCAGCCCTATATTCACTGCTAGCCTGTTGTCGGACATTGTGTACCTGACCCCACGCATCTCACTACCCATGGGTGGCACTGCATTGCCCTGTGGGACTGCATCATACACCCATGACTGGACCATTCTGAATGGCACTGGGGCACATCCTCACACGTGTTCCGCACACATTGATGGCCTCCATGCCTTTCCCGGCACCCTTGTTGGGCTTGTGTGCCACAGCACCCCATACACATGCTGGCCACCTGTCATACCATTGCATGGGTGGTTGGGGTACAGAGGCACACATCAGACTTGTCCTCACATTGCCCTTCAGCACCATTCCACGTTCTGGTATTGGCAAGTACACATCCACCTGCACATCATACCCTGTGTCTCAGGATGTTATGCTATATGGCTCTGGACAGGACACACAGTGGTGCAAGCATATCATAGTACCTACTACATGTCAGGTACATATGGCATTACACAGTCCTCAGTCATGGGCCCCTCATGTTCACTATTTGCTTACATACACAACATGCTGTCACAGAGTACTGTCCATGCCTAGATATCCACACTACATACCTGGCCATTATTGCTCCACCAGCTCATACCGATCAAACCCTAGGGGGTCAGTGTGGCAGATACATCATTGAGTATCATGGCATCAGGATGCATGACACATGGTGCATGCACATCACCTTTGCATAACAACATTCACCCACTGACTATCACATGGATACTGTCCCCTCATATCACATTGTACATGGTTGCTGTACACATATGCCCCACAGTCCCGTGGTTACCTATTCCACTGTGGCATGGTACACTTTTGCAGGGCCACACCTATCTGTACTGTGTGTGATGCTGGTACATAGGTAGCCATTGTACCTGTGAAAAACATCTACACACAGTCAAGGGTACAATACCACATTTATGGTGTACCTTCCACAACAGCTACACTTTACATGGCACAGCATTGTCATGCCGATGTGTACCAGGCTCAGACAGTTTACATATGCGGCTGACAGATGGAACACATCTGTAAAATCTGCATACCACATACACAGGGGTGTCTTCTGCTCTGACAGGGCCATGTCCTCCCATTACTGATGCATATACTCCTCATACATGGACATTTGCAGTGGGCAGTGTGAGGACTCATGGATATGTGCACACATCACACTGCATGGGCTGGGCTTCTGTGTTACTTCCCAGAAAACACACCATGCTGTGGAACATAGGTCCTGTGCACATCCACAGGGACACACAGTGGCACTGTTCATGTGATACCCCCCTTGCTGTTTGGGTGACACTGTCCTGGTACCACCACAGCAGGTACTGTGTAGACATGCAGTTGACACCCACCTCTGCTGTTCACAGGACACTACCATGGGGGGGTGACACTACTGTGTACACTGCACATGTGTTTACACATGGACCTGCCAGACTTCATTGTTGCCCAGGGTGCACCTGCTACAGATCCTTTGGGCATGGTTACTTGGTGTTCCCCTTTCCCTTTTGGTGGCTATTTATGCTACTACTCTGTCCCATACCTACAGGCCATATGTATCCTGTTATTGTACATACCAATAGGCATACCTCCATTATGCATGATATGCCTGTGATACTGTGTATGATTATCTGTCATATCTACCCTGACAGCTTTACATTACACATAGTTGACATAGTATCCCCTACTGCAGGCATACTTGCGTCGGCCGCTCACGTATGACATCAAAGGTATATGCCCATACACATGTGTGCTGTGACAGTTAAAAACCATTTTTCATTTTTTCCCTAAACCCCTTTTTTCCCCAATTTTGGGACCCTTCCTTGTTGGACCCCCTCCACTTTTTCCCAAAAAAAACCCCCCCCTTGCTTGGCAGTGTCTTCAACCCCTTC
>NW_025054015.1:0-7500 GCF_019279795.1 Protopterus annectens
GACACAGGCAACCTGTAAATGGTTTATCTCCCAGGCTGATGCTTACACTTATCAAGGGTATCAGAACTTGTCAGAGATTTGGGATGCATGACTAGGCTTAAAAAGGCCTTGTGGTCATTAGCCTAGTAAACATCTATTTACCTATGATTTTTCTGCTAATGTCTAGCATTTACAAAACACACACACACACACACACACACACACACACACACACACACACACACACACACACACACACACACACAGACACACACTACTATAAAATAATGCCACACAGACTATTGGTTTGTACATTAATGAAAGTTTATTGGAAAAAACACTTGTGCAGACTCTCCTTATGTATTGCAGGAACAGAGACAATACAACGGACCTTTTCTGTATGTCACACCAATAATTCAAACAAATTTTAACACAGTTCAAGGCTTACAACTTCTATCTTTTTGGATTCCAAATGGAAGATTGTTGAATTTCTTCATTAAACCTGGAGTCTGTTCACTTTTGCTGCAGCACACTATCATTTGCTGTTGCTCCAATCAAAGACTCTCCCTGAATTGAGAAGGCAACTTATCATACATGGCCATAAGCCATCCTCTTATACACCATTTTTTAATTTAAGACCTTTATTATAAAAGCAGAAAGCAGCATTCTATAAGTTACACAGGTTTAAATATCCTTATTACATTTTCAAATGCAACATGCACTCACATTGAGAAAAGGAAACAAACCGTAGGTACAGTTTTCGTTACTATTGTTGTGTAGTATACACTTGTGTTTTCTTTTAACAGTTTTCATTCACTCCAAAGTTACATACATTTGATAATTCCTCCCTTCCCTTAAAACACACTTGTCCACCTGAGTATTTTTCTAACAAAATCCATTTATTTCTAAGAAATGCACTCCTTCACTTTTCTGCCAATCCCACCTCCAGTTCAAATCACCTTTCAGTATTCAAAACTTCCATTATGGGTGGTACAGATTTTGAATTCCATTTTCTAACATTTGCTTTCTTGGAATCCAGTATCATTAAACTCAGTTAGTCTTTGCTACTTCTAGGCAATTAAGATCCTTTACACAGCTCAGGAAAAAAAATTCTTTAAATCATTGCCTAGGTGTGTCAATGATGCAACAGGTAGCACATGTGACTTTATTGCTGGAAGACCAGATTCCTACTCTGGGGGATTGGATCACTGGCAATGCAGTGCAACATTAGGAGGTACTACACTACTGTGTGGGTTATCCTGTGGATGAGATGTTAAATCGAAGTCCATCTGCTTCAGTTGGTGGTGGCTTTACTTGTTGCAAAAAATCTCAGTGCACTTATCAAACAGAGTAGGGGAAGTTCCCTGAGGACATGGCCAAATTTCCCCTAGTAGTAGAAATACCACTTTATAATTGCATTGAGAAGAGCCCACTAGTCTAGTGTCTAGTGAGATTAGCTAGTCAACAAAGGGTAAATAAATAAACAAAGATGTATGGGTATGGGATGTGATATAAAACAAGCAGGGTACACTTAGCTGGGGATATGGTGGGGTATGAACATCATTGTTCTGACTGCTGCCTCAACCCAGAAGGACATTACAGGGATTCATTACACATGATGGCTCAAGACGGCCAGTGGTTGGGGACATGCACACCCTGGAAGCCCAGTGATAAGGGATAGCTGGATGAGTAAGTCTGCTATGTACTCCAGCAGGCTCCTCAATCAGGCCACAGATTGACCCACTTCTACCTCTCTGTGGCAGCCTCTACCACCTACTCCAAATTAAACTGGGCCACCAAAGGTGGTATAAGGGTATTGGGTTGTACCCTAATATTTTCCAGTGTGTTTAGGAATGTGGAGGGGGTCTTGGGACATGGTGAGGGATCTATAGCAGGCTACAAACTGGACTTCAGTTTTACCCAGTGTTAGTTGTACCTGAAGTATCTCTGATGCGTTAAGTTGGGCTATGAGTCTGGAGGTGTGCATATCCTTTATGAATATGGATACACCACCACCTTTAGTGCTTAGGTCCAGGTTTAGGTGCCGAAAGGTGTGATGTGAATTATAGCCTAGTAGTGCTGGGGTGCTGTCCCTAGCCTTGAACCAGGTCTCAGTCACTGCACAGATGTCGATGTTCTCCATTGTAAGGAGTGCTTCGATACAGTGCATTTTGAGAATTAGACTTCTAGCATTGACTAGCATAACCCTCAGATTTTGCTTGGTTGTAGCGGTTATGGTGGTAATTTTGCCTTTAGGACATTGCTTAAAAAAGGCACTATAGAGGTGGCAAGAGCCTTGGCCAGTATCCAGAATCCCTGGGGTGACAGGTGCAGGCCATCTCTGGTGAAGCATCAAGTTCTGTCAATCATGTCATCCCAGGCAGACAGATACTGGATCAGCTTAGAATGACACCAGAAACTTAGCCAATTGTTGAAGTCAATCATTTTCTGCTTGTACTGTGGTATCATTCTGTGTGATGGTAGGATGCTACTTAGAGCTAGGGTGATACCTGCCTGGGCTACAAAATCAGAGAACTCCTCTATGTCTCTTTTCATGTTGTCCAGGCAGGTGCCTCACATCATTTACACCACCATGGACAATGACAGAGTCATATTTGTACCTGTTGTTGAGTGACCTAAGTACATGCATTATGTGGTGGATCCTAGCACCCAACAGGCAGCTGACTGTAACTTTCTCCTTATTCATCCTAGTGAGTGGGACAGCAGTATGCCTTACTATTGAGTCACCTATGACTAGTGTATTGGTTAAGTTGTTTTGCCGTATGGGCTTTGGTTGAGTGGCACACTTTAATGTGAGCTATGTGTCTCATGGTTTGTGCTGGGATGTGGTGGTTGTTTGCTTTTCTACCTCAGAGGTCTCTGTTGTTTGGCCAGATTAGGTGGATTGTAATGACAGAAATTTGACTGAATTTTTATGGTTAAAATTTTCTGAAATGCGCAATTTTTTCATTATTGTATCATACATTTTGTTTCATTGCTTACTGGAAAAACATGCAAAACTACAAATGTATAACACACTCTAACAAGTGGTGCTGTATTATACATAGAATTTAATTTAATACAATCAGGAAGGTGAATCAAAGAACCCATATGTGTATGCATGTCCTAAAAATGTGAGCAAGGAGCCTATGTTCTGTAAATTTTATTTCTTTGGCATTTGTTGACCAGAGTAGCCTGACTGAGCTATTGCCCTTTTTCAGCAGAGGTACAAGGAGAAAAGCTCCACAATTATACATAGTAAAATGAGAATGTTACACTAAGTAGAATAGGTCAATATGAGGCTACTGAGACTAATGAGTCTGTGTTTACTAAGGTCTATGTGTGGGCTATCCTTGTGTAACAACATTACAATGACTGTTTTCCATGCTGACCAATATTGCATCACCTTGAAATGATGCTAGAAACTAAGCCAATTAAAGTCAGTCATCTTTTCATATTGTGGATTCATCTCTTGGAGAAGGTCAATGTTGCTTAATGCAAAACCTGCGGCAGCCTGAGACACAGACTAGTGTCCGCAATATTCCAGTTCACATTTAATTAGAGGCATCTCAGGTCATTTACACATTATTACGGACTATAACTGAGTCATATTGGTGGGAGATGGACATCAGGTGTGTCCTGTGACATGCTGTTTAGGGTTAGACGATAGCAACCTGAGATGTGGCTGTAAGGGCTGATGTGAGTGTTGTTTTGAAAGCTGAATTCAGGGCTGTTGAGGAGTTAGTTATGGGACTTCACCAAGTGGAGGTCTTTGGGGCTAGTAGGTTGTATTTTAAAAGGAAGTTTCACACCAAGATTTTACACCAGTTATTTATTTGAGACAAACCTCCTGCAGGATGGATGGCCAGTCATTAGAGGATTCAGTAACTGCATCTAGCTTGCAGTCAACGGTAAAAGTAGAGGTCATCATCCACTTTTATCATCATTATTACTACTACTACTACTACTACTACTACTATTATTATTATTATTATTATTATTATTATTATTACTATTATTATTGGTCAGCATATTGTAATCATCCACCATCCTCAATCATTATTTACATTAGAAGGACTTCAGATGGTATTAGATGAGGATTTTAAATGTTGTTTTTCAAGTGAGGGAGAGCTCTTGGGTAAACAGCATTATTTTGCCAGGGGGACTGAGCATAACTTGGAGTTGGCGAAGCCACATTTCAGAGCCCGTTACAGCTTCCTGAGTATTTTTTTTTTTTTTGAGATGTGCCAAGTTAACTGATACATGTATCAGTGTGGAGTCATCAGCATATTGTATTAAAGAAGCCTGTTTTGTGGATCAGTGGAGGGTGCTGGAGTGTTAAAGAGGAGGATACCTTGTGGTACACTGGTGGTGACTGTGAGATATGGAGAGGGTACAGTGTCATTTTACTGACTGGTTATTACAGGTATGTGTAACTTTTTACTGTGACAAATCACTTATTTCAGCTCATATAGTGTTGACACATGTTGGGCAAGTAGCTTTTGAACCATCAAAGGGTGCTCTGCAATAGACCTAATGGGGACATTTGAAGTAGAAGTTTGCTGTGACAAATTGTATTGAAGGGTATAGACAGATATAAAAATAAAGGAAGACTAGTTTGAAATTATCTCTTTCTTTATTAACAGTATCTATAAGGATTAGAAGTGCAGTGTTAGTACTTTGGGGGGAAGGAAGCCCTGTTTTCAGGTATTTCAGAGACGGTGGGTTTAGCATGATGGTTAAGGTGTTCACCTCATAAACACAGAATACACAGTTTTATTCTGACTTCAGGACAATTAGCCTACTATTCTCTGATAAACCTAAGATCAATGTAGGTATAAGGTTAGTGATGTCTGTTGAATTTACTACTTTGTGTAGCTTGATAATGTGTGATTGTTGCCAAAGAAAGGGAGCATGGGATGTCAAGACTGACCCATTTATAAGGATTGAGAGAATGGCTACTATTCTAAGGTACTCATTTAGAAGGTCATCAGCTAAAGCTGAGCATGGTTTGAGTTTGAGTTGTTTTATATAGAATAAGGGAAATGGTTTGATTGTGAAAGTGGACATAGTGACATATGGCTGCTGGGCATGGTTGGGACTAGATGTGGGAATCCTTGGTTAAGAACACTACTACCTATGAAATAAGAGATTCATTCTATTGCAGGTTTGAGTGACTAATTTTTGGGGGAGGGACTAGGGTTGAGTTTTTGACCAGGGTGCAAGATTCCTTTAATAGATGACTGGAATCTTTTTAGGGTTGTGTTAGCTATTGTTCAGAGTGTTGTTGTAGTATAGTTTTTTTGGCTTCATTTATTTGCTTTTTATTACAGAAGTGGAGCATTTTGATGTTTGAGATATTGTGATGTATTGTATTTGTACCATTTTTTCTACACTATTTCTTTACCCTGCTTTAGCCTTATACTCTTTTTGGATAGCCAAACTGCATTATGTACCAAGTAAGGAAGTAGGGAAGAAACTATGGGGGGTGATGGGGTAATGGAGGATGGTTCGATTATAGTTGCTGGTAATAGGTATACTTATAGAAATTTTAGTATTTTTAATTTTAGCAGTGTAGATATAACCCCCACATACTTTGAACTGTTTAGTAAAGGGTTTAAATTTATTCCCAGTTATAATAGTCAGATTACTAATGTGTTAATAGACCTTAATCTCTTAAGGCAGAAAATGTTTTGAACTCCTGTTCCAAATTAATGGTTGGATGGATAAAATATACAGTTTAAGGAAAAAAAAAACTATGAACCCGCCCTTACATGCCCAGTTAAAGAATTTTGAGGCACAGCTCGAGAGGGAAATAAAGGAGGGTCTAAGTAACAGATGGGTGGAATTTAATCTTTCTAGAGATGAAAAAATTATTAAATGATGAACTCAGACAAAATGAATATTTTAGTATTATGAAGCTGGACAAAGGGGGGAGGAGTAGTGATTATGGATAGTACATTATACTCAGGCAAAATGTTAGAATTATTAAATGACACTACCAAATATTTGAGGGTGTCGAGGAGTGAGATAAACTTAGCATAGATAAATATATTTTATTTTGAGGGAGAGGGTGGAAGAGGATTTGAAAAATCAGTACCTTTATAAATATTTGTGGACAGTAACACCCTGGAGACCATCGATATTTGTGCTTCCAAAGGTCCACAAAAATCAGAATGACCCCCCCTTGAGGCCTATTGTGGTTGCCAATGGCTCTAAAACATACCCATTGGCAAAGTTTGAGGGTGCCAGATTGAAAAAAGTTTGGGCCCGACAAAGGGGTATACTAAAAGACTCATGGAATTTCCTATGTAGTATTGACAATGGGCTGTACAAAGAAGACCTGGTGTTTATAACTTTGGACATTCAGGATTTATTCACTGTAATACCTCACAAGTTAGAACTTGAATGGTTTGAGGGGGCCATTTGTGAGTGGGCAGACTTTGGCAGTAAAGACCTCCAAGTTTGTATGGACCTCATGGAGTTGGATCTGGACAATAACTTTCTCTTCTTTGAAGGAGAATTTTTTAAGCAGACTAGAGGAGTAGCTATGGGGGCATGGTGCGCCCCCCTTTTGTCAGTTTTGTAGGAGAAGTACCTGGTCCATTCCAGCTATGCAAAATATTGCAACTTTGGACATGCTACTGGATGCAGTGTATCTGACAGGGCCTGAGACAGTGTTGATGAATGTATAGTTTACACACAGCACCACACATCTTTGAGGTTACCGTTGTATTAGATGGGATAACATAATATTTGGATACATTATCTACAAAAGCGAGGAAGACAAGATTAAATCTACCATGCATGTATGACACTTTCCTCTAATGCCTATTTATATTCACTAGCCTACAATTCTTTTAGTCGCAAGAAGTATTCTGAAAGCTGTAGAAAATCTTCATGTGGCAAGTGATCACATTAAGCCCTGTTTCAATTTGTTTCATTAATTTGTTAGACTCATTGTTACATCATGCTGTGACATTACGCCACTATAGGATCTTCTTACACTCAAATCCTTTCACTTCTGCATGTAATCCATAACTTTATTTATCTTTCTTAAATTTCCTAAAACATTAATCCTCTTTTCTACTTTCTCCTATTTTTGTTTCTTTATTTTTTTGTATTGTGAAATCTTTTGTGACAGCCATATGCCTTTGCCTCAGTATTTTTTTTGCAACTATCTTTATAGGATCATAGACTTTAACCATAGGCTCTTGGTCCTGGAGGCCCTTATAAGCCCAGCTGAGTTTAACCCATGTTTTGGCCAAGCCAGGCACTCCAAAGCTCTCTGTCCAGCAGGAACACAGGTGTAATCCTGTGTGTATTTTCAGCCTCATCCAGTTTTCCAAATTGCTTAAAAAGGGACAACGAGGTACTGCTTGATGGTGGAGGAAGGGCGTGCCTCATGATGGGGGAGTCTCTGGGACAAGAATCTGTCCCTCCCAACAAGTCCTTCTACTGATACTGCTAGACTAAGTTTGAGGTCACTTGCATGGGCTGAGCTGATGGACTTTGTGGATA
>NW_025054016.1:0-9109 GCF_019279795.1 Protopterus annectens
ACACCCACTCCAATGGGTTGAGGGATACCAACTTTCAAACGCAAACTGAAGAACAGACAACCAAAATATTTTATCCAAGGTTCCCCTGCAGCCATTCCAATGTCCCATTACCTGGCCAGTTTTGCCTCATTTACCATAAACAGTAATGTTCATACTGTTTTACTTCTATAATCTTATATCTATATATCTTAGAACTGATCTAGTTCTCATAATAAACACCCTATTCCCACTCTAAAGCCTGGCACTTGCTCACTAAAGCAATTATATAAGTCAGCACTAAAAAATTAAAAGCACTACACCCTCACAAACTCCCCTTAAGTACTTTGTTCCCCATTGGCCTTTTTTTTCAATTATAAAGGAATTCCCAATACTATTCTAGCATGTCCAAAGGTCAGTTGTCAATCCCCTCTCCGGTCCAGCTGGTGAATCTGGGAATCTTGAGGCAATGTTATAACTGCCTCATGTACACAGACAACCCTCTCCTCCTCCCAACAAATTCCAACACATGTGAGAGATGCAACCATATAGCCAAACTGGAAGATAAGCTCTCTCAACTCAGTACTGGTGTAACCAGTCAGGAGGAGAAGGAAACTACACTCACTACAATTCCAGTCTCCCGTAGACCTACCACGACAGCAAAACAAACACATAAACACACAAAAACATACTCGGAGGCTCTAAATAAAAATCTGCCTAAGCAGCAGAGACGTCAAAGCAGACACCCAAGCAGCCGCTACCCCAAAACAAAACACGTGCAACACATAGCTCACAAAGCCAGTGTGCCAAACAGTCATAGCCCTTAAGGCTAAACAACACACCTGATACACTTGTAATAGGTGGCTATTGTCAGGCACACTGATGTCCCGCTCACCAGGCTGAACAAGGGAGAAGGTCACGGTGAGCTGCCTGTCGGGCGTAGGATCCGCCCGCATAACACAAGCACTCAGGTCACTCCAAGGTAAGTACAAATATGGCTCGGTCATCATCCATGCTGTGAATGACCTAAGATGTACCTCCCTGGACTACATGAAAAGAGACATAGAGGAGCTCTCTGAGCATGTAGCCCAGGCCAGTATGACCCTGACCTTGAGTAGCATCTTACCCTCACCAAGAATGATGCCACAATATGAAGACAAGATGATCAATTTCAACAATTGGCTTAAGTATTGGTGTCACTCAAAGGGGATACAATGCCTGTCTGCCTGGAATGACATGCTCGACAAGCCACGATGCTTCGCTAGGGGCGGCTTGCACCTGTCACCCCTGGGCTTTCGGATATTGGCAAAGGCTCTTGCCACCCCCATAGTGCCTTTTTTAGGCAAGGCTCAAAAGACAAACCCACCTCCATAGGTATCACAAGGGATAAGAAACTAAGAGTAATGCTACTCAATGCCAGAAGTCTAAACCTCAAGATGCACGCACTCGAAACTCTCCTTAGCATGGAGAACATCGATATATGTGCAGTAACAGAAGCATGGTTCAAGGCTCCTGAGAGCACCCCAGCACTACCAGGTTATACCTCATACCAGCTTTTTGGCACCAAAACTTGGACCGAACCATAAAAGGAGGGGGAGTATCAATATTCGTCAAAGATACCCACACCTCCGGGTTGGTGGCACAGCACGAAGCATCAGAGACTATCCATGTGCAACTAACAGTGGGTAAAACTGCCTTCCAGTTTATAGCCTGCTACAGACCACCCTCCCAAACCCAGGAACCCCACTCGGCCTTCCTGAGAACACTGGAAAATATAAAGGTCTCTCCAAACACCATTATATTGGGCAACTTCAACTACCCAAACATAGACTGGGAGCATTACTCTAGCTCCAACACCCTAGCCCAAAGGTTCCTAGAATTTATAAACTCAAATGCTATGGAACAACTTGTTGCCACTCCCACAAGAGGGGAAAACATACTGGACCTGATCAACACCAACGTGGGGACTCTATGCTTCAGACCAGAAGTGTATCCCTCACTGGTAAGATCAGACCATAAACTAATATCACTAGATATTCACATCCCGACCCCAGCCCCTGCCCAGAAAACCACAGTGAAAAACTTCTCTAAAGCAAATTTTACACTCCTCAAAACCAAGGTGGAATCCTTCAAAGCCCCCGGGCCTGTGGAAAATTCGGCCCAGACCGCAGAATCCTTTATAAATGCATTCTATGAACACCTTCAGGAATACATGGATCATGCAATCCCAAATAAAACCAAGACCCAATCCTCCAAGGTTAGGCGTCCTGTCTGGTGGACCCCAGCCATAAACAAACTATACAATAGAAGGAGGAAGCTACTACATGATAGAGCAAAATCCCAAAAAGGGAAGGCATCTCTGATCAGTATTAGCAAAAACTATGGGCACTCATAAAATTGTCTAAGGCCAGCTTTGAGAGAAAAATTGCACAGGACACTAAGGATAATCACAAGGCTTTCTTTAGTTATGTTAGGAACCTAGATGGAAATTCCCAGATATGCTCAGAATTAGTACAAAATGACAAAAAATACACCGAACCCACAGACATTGTCAACATCCTAGCTGACAGGTTCAGCACAGACTTCTCCCCCCCTTCCCCACCAAAAGGGCAAATATCTATCCCAGCAGAGTGCTGCCCCCCTGACATCTCAAATGCTCAGGTAAGAGCCGCCCTCTCCAAAGCAAAAAACACAGCACCAATGGGACCAGACGGTGTCCTGGGCTGCGTCCTACATGAACTCCAAGAAGAACTAAACCCAAACATAAAAGTACTGTTCAATCTCAGCCTTACTACAGGATATGTACCCAAAGAGTGGCGTACAGCAACAGTGGTCCCTCTCTACAAAGGTGGTGCCTCAACGGATCCTGGAAACTATCGCCCCATAAGCCTGACTAGCTTAGTCTGCAAAGCTATGGAAAGGATCATCATGGACCTCATAAATAAAGATATTGGGGACCTACAGACACTGGATCCTACCCAGTTCGGCTGTAAGGGCAGATCCTGCCTCTTAAACCTGGTCGATTTCTTTGAAACAGTCACCAAGGCCATTGACGAAGGGAAGGTTGTCCACACAGCCTACCCGGACCTTGCAAAAGCCTTCGATGCAATACCCACTCGGGCATTATAGATAAACTCACCAGCTTAAATATAAACCCCTATGTCACTAGATGTGTTGCAAACTGGCTCAAGGACAGAACCCACATGGTTAGAATTGCTTGAGCCATGTCAGACTCCAAACCAGTTACAAGTGGCGTCCCACAAGGCTCAGTCCTGGGACCTCTTGTTCAGTATATATTTCTCGGAGGTACAGGCTAACATGGAAGGACTGTGGCTGACCAAGTTCGCAGATGACTGCAAACTGGGCACCATAATCGACTCTCCAGCTGACACAAGCATCCTACAAAAGGGCCTCATAGAAACAGACAACTGGTGCCAGAGCCATGGACTCAAGCTAAACGCAAAAAAGTGTATAGTCGTCCCCTTTGCAAAAACAAAGTGCCCACAAATTACCACATAGGTGGTAATCCATTAAGTATGGAAGTAGTAATTAGGGACCTGGGTACCCAAGTTGATAGCAATCTCTCATTTGACAACCACGTGGCCAAAGTGGTTAGAAAAACATTTTATATAGCCCACCTAATCATGAAGGGATTCACATCTAGATCAGGGGAGGTCATCGTGCCTCTTTACTCATCCCTCTTCAGGTCCATAATTGAGTACAATGCTCCTTTTGGGATGTACCTTATCAGACACCTGCAGCAACTGGAAAGACCCCAAAAGTACCTCACCAAGAGGATCAAAGGGCTCAAACAGATGCCATATGCCGCCCGGTTAAAGAAACTCCAGCTCTACTCAGTGGCATACCGCCTGCTCAGAGGCGATCTGTGCCTGATGTATAAAGCCATGTCCAACCCGGAATTAATGGACATGCTGCATCTCAGAAAATCCAAATCCCATCGAGCTACGTGCTCGAGAGACTTGAACCTCAGCACTGAAATAAATAGGACATGCTGGAGGGACAGATTCATAACCCAGAGGCTCCCTTCACTCTGGAATAAAATCCCAGTCCAGGTTAGGCAGAGTCCCTCATTGACTCTCTTCAAGAGGAATCTTGATGAGTGGATGGGAGATTGTAGGTTTACCCCGGGTATCACTTCTGTGTCACTGTTAGACAGAGGCAGAGTATACTAACCTCGAAAAAGGGCATAGCAAAATTCATTTAAAATGGGTGGCGAAAGCCAAACACATTCTGGCTAGGCTTATAAATGCCCTAGGGCAGATAGCCTAGTATGAACCTATGAACCTATAATGATTATTTGGATTTTATTTTTACATTTTATAGCACAATGCACAAACACCAATACATATCTGCCAAACAAAGAAAAACAGACTTGGCATTAAAACTTCTCTATCCTTGAAATTCACATTCATTGAAACAGCATTGAAACCCACACCACATCCAAAGAAATTGCATCTGGCCAGTGGTGGACAAAGATTATCTTTGGGCTGTTTTCACATCATAGGCTCCTTGCACACAAAACAAGAAACGTACATGCGTTGTTTAATACACCTTCCTGACTTTATTCAGTTATAGTCCTTGTGTAATACAGCACAGTTGTTAGAGTTAAGTTAGAGCGCATTTAAGATTTTTGAAGATTTTTCCAATAGGCAATGAAATAAAATGCATGAATCAATAATGACAAAACTACCCAGTTCAGAACATTTCCACCATAAAAGTCTACACACACACAGACACACACACACAGACACACAGTCTGTGGATGGTGCATTAACATTTAAACCTTTTAATAAAAGCATTGACACAACTTATATATTACCCTTGACTTTAAAGGGCACGCTTTGATCAGTAATTATTTAGAGATATATGCTTTAAATAACAGTTGTATTTCTCTGACAATAGACTTAGCTTTATACTTGTGTATTGGTACAACTTGTAAAAAGTTTGTAGCATAGTCTATTATTAGTACTTAATGCTCACCTTTACTAGATTTCCCTAGTGGCTCCCTAATATTAATGACGTTTGTAATAGGTATTAGAATTATTGGACTCTGGAACCCAGAATAAAGTGAGTTTTCTGACATACTGGACAACAAGATCAAACAAAGACAAATAAACTAATTTAGATTTTAAAACAGATGATTCTATTTTAAATAAGGGCTAAGCATTCTATTAAAGCTTCTAACTTGTCAAAGTTCTAAAGAACACTTTGCAACATTCATTTATTCTCATAATATTGCTAAGTAATGCTCTTTTAAGTCTGTGCACAGCTAGAATTTTTAATATTTTCATTTTGCTATTATTGTCTTGATCTAACCACAGCTTTGTATTATGTGTTTTAAATAAGATGTCTTAGCTTTTACTAATGCATCAATAAGGCCAGATGTCAACATTTTCAGTTTGTACTAAAGACGGGGTCTGATGCTAACAGCTAATTATCAATTCCTTTTCAAGATTTTCATGATCAGTGTAACAGTTTCCCTCCATGTCCATATACATTTTTGGTGCTGTGCCTTTTAGCTCAGAAGAATGAACAGTGGCCCAGTCTGACATATCCCCATTTTTAACATTTGACAAGTCAGTAAAACTCTGTCATTTTCTGTACTTAGATTTTCAGTTCCATGAAGGGTTCTAAGGGGATCAGTAGTATTAGCCAGAAATACTGCTAGTTGATGCAAACTGTTCTGTTAAGTGTTTTTCTTGGATTTTTCTAAGGCTTTCAATACATCCTACACAGTTGTAAGAAACACAGCAAGAAGTAAACCCTTATCAGATTAGTCATAAGACACCGAGTTATGAACAGTTTTGTAATGAAAACACTGTCTTTCTTCTGCTTCCTGGTTTCCAACAGCACAGAAGAACACCAAACTTAACTGCAATTCCTGTTAGTCTAGCATTGTAGACAGCATGCTGTACCACGCACACATATAATGTCATACACACACACACACACACACACACACACACACACACACACACACACACACACACACCTAAATACATGCGCGTGTTCAGGCAGCTAAATAATACAGTCAGCTTCAGCAACGGACCTGCTTAATAAATGCAGCAACCACACACAGCAGCGGACCTCCTAAATAAATTCAATAGCAGCGAGCAACCAACCGCACACATTGCTAAATAAATAGCAATTCAGTTCCGCCAGCTAAATAATACAGTCAGCTTCAGCAAAGGACCTCCTAAATAACACTTACACAAAAAAAAATAAATAATGCAGCCAGCTACGGACCTCACATTGCTAAATAAATAGCAATTCAAATTGCGCGCGTGTTCCGGGTGCCACCGGCAGCTAAATAATACAGTCACCTTCAGCAACAGACCTAAATAAATTCAGTAGCAGCCAGCAACCTCACATTGCTAAATAAATAGCAATTCAAATTGCATGCATGCTCTAGCAGCTCAGTCTTTTTTTTACCTGGAAGATGCGTGGGAATGTAGGCTAAGTCACACACTAGCATTCAAAAGAAAAGAACAGGCTCTGCAACTGCGAAGTGAAGCAGGGAAGCCGAGCACAGATGTGTCGTATTCCAGAGGCAATCACAAATGCTGTGAACTACAAGTACCACACACCCAAACAAGCAGTAAGTTTTCTATAAATTTAAACTGTTTATTCAGTACTGTTAAGTGCTGAAAAAGTCCCACAACTTGGTGGGATGAAAAGCGCTTAACAGTACCAGTCCGAATAAACAGTTTCAATATATAGAACACTTACTACTCGTTTGGGTGCGTGGTGGTTGTAGTCGACAGCGTTTGTGTTTACACTTACTTTTTTTTCATTCGTTCGTTGTATCAACAAACTATTAACTTGTGCATCTGAATGAATTGAGGACTAATCTGGAAAAAATATGGGACAGTGTGCAGGAGGAGGTTTTGGACACAGTGTATAAAACATTTAGCGACCAGAACAGCTCATGCTTGAGGACTAATCCGGAAATAATATGGGACAGTGTGCAGGAGGAGGTTTTGGACACAGTGTATAACTCTAAAATTTAGTGACCACATTTAGCAACCACAACAGCTCATGCCTTGTGTGCATAACTATGCAATCACGATCTCGCTAGCCCAACTGTTTGTTGAGTGTTACATAAAAAATAAATAAACCCCCGGATTCATGAAGCTTGGCGCAAGGCCGGTGTAAGGCCTGTGCCGGCCGTGCAGCGTATATATGGTGTAGTAGCGCCATATGCATATTAATGAAGATGCGCTGCCACCACATCCACGTGCATAGGACCGTGCGTGAGTGCATGGGCGTTACTAAGCTGCGCTCGGAGGCGTGTCAATGTCGGGCTACGGCCCATTGGAGCAACCCTAAACTGCTGAATATTGGTAGCCTGTACCAATACGCGTAATCGCACCTATCAGTGTCCGTGGATAATGAAAACGTATGCAAAGCATGCAAGACAGTTCCCGCCACTGGGAAATGGAGAACCAAACAGAAATGCACGCATAACACAATATGAGTTTCCATCCATGGAACAAAATGGATATTTAAAATCGTGTGTCCGTAATGTACTGCACTACTGTCAGTAGTTATACCCAGTGTGGAAGTGAAGTTGCATCATGTCAATGCGCCACCAATACACACGATCCTAGCCCCATGGGCATGTTCACCAGCAGTCCCACAGTGGTAGTGATAGTACACAGCTGAGCAGTTGTGGCTATATAACAACCGTGAATAAGAAACCTTGACAGTCCAAATTGTATACCAAACACACAACAAACATATGTATATTAAAATGTGCTATACACATGGCGACAAGAAACGTAACCCGCTGCACATACACATAGGATGCTATATATGCGAACCGGGATATCCAAAAGTAGAACCCATGCATGCAAATGTCACATACTTTAAATAACCCCTGTATAGCACATAACCCGCACCCATGTCCGAATGTCCACCAAATCCAGCTACCAGCCTTGGCGCAGGCCGTGACATCTACACATAGCGCAGTATTCCCCCATATGTAGTAGGAAATGATATCGGCCATAGGCAGTGTCAGGATTGCAAATATGTATCCCACGTTTGTAAACATCCCATCACAGCTACGTAAATCCAAATGCCCGCTGCGTTCATGTTTTGGCAAAATGTGTGTACATCCCACGTGGGATAAGTAACCTGTTGAAACTCTCAAGAGTTGTTTACCGCCACGCGATTGTCCAGTACTGTACACATCTGGACAAAAGCTGTGTATGTGTAGTCACGGTACTGTTCCAGTTTCTACACAAACATGCAAAACATACTAATGAGGATGGAACAGCTGTCCACCATGCAGGTCTCCCACTAGGGTTGCCACCTGTTCAGATGCCCAAGGTGGGACATCCCTTGTAGAAAATGTGAGAATTTGCAGGATAAAATATACCCCTCGGCCAGTGCAAGGACAGAATTACACTTGTATGCCAAGATAAAGCTTATTTCATAGCATTTGAATAGCTTATGCTATCCCAAATAATAGTTATGTGTTCCAGATACAAAATACCTGTATCCCATGCACAACTAGTAAAAGAAAAATAAGAAATATATATTTGTCTTAAAAAATCACAGGACATTTGCCATGTCTTAGGTTTGAAGCCGCAGGACACAACTGTCCAAAGTGGGACTTCCCCTCACAAAGAGTAAACAGGTGGTAACCCTACTCCCCACTGAATTATCGCACAGTATATATTCAACTCCTCAATCACATCTGCGACACCACCTCTCAACCTATTAAGGACAGCAAATAACAAAATCTGGACAAAGCCTAAAAAGGATGGGTGGACAAAAGGGACAGATGTAATTACTCTCTCACAAACTTCAAAGAAAGTTCACAGAATAATAGTATGTACATAAAGCATGAAATGTTGTGAAGGGATGTGGGGTAGTCCCCAGTATTACAGAGGAATCCATTGACATTTATACTGTAACAAAGCCACATATGTTGACTGTACTACTGCACATACCTGTAGTTAATTCATAGTTAAGTCATGTGCAAAATAATAATCCTCACTTAAGAATGAATTTCACAGGAAATAGTCAAGTATGAATGGGAACACCACTCACACGTGGATTATGTATTGTAACCACCCCCACCCACATATTATGTATTGCCCAAACA
>NW_025054017.1:0-6111 GCF_019279795.1 Protopterus annectens
GATTCTCTGCAGGTGTGTAGGGTACTATCCACCCTACAAAGGGGTAGGGCAATCCTGGTTCTGGCTTAACTGCCAGTTTCAGTATGACCGTTTATTGTTTTAGCTTTCCCTATGCATTTCAAGCATGTTTCTGCATAGAGAAAAATAACCCTGGAAAGTTGTTTTCTCCAAGAGGGAAAAAGCTAGGAGGCTGAAACTCTGCAGGTGTGTAGGGTACTATCCACCCTACAAAGGGGTAGGGCAATCCTGGTTCTGGCTTAACTGCCAGTTTCAGTATGACCGTTTATTGTTTTTAGCTTTCCTATGCATTTCAAGCATGTTTCTGCATAGAGAAAAAATAACCCTGGAAAGTTGTTTTCTCCAAGAGGAAAAAGCTAGGAGGCTGAAACTCTGCAGGTGTGTAGGGTACTATCCACCCTACAAAGGGGTAGGGCAATCCTGGTTCTGGCTTAACTGCCAGTTTCAGTATGACCGTTTATTGTTTTAACTTTCCCTTTGCATTTCAAGCATGTTTCTGCATAGAGAAATAATAACCCTGGAAAGTTGTTTTCTCCAAGAGGAAAAAGCTAGGAGGCTGAAACTCTGCAGGTGTGTAGGGTATTATCCACCCTACAAAAGGGGTAGGGCAATCCTGGTTCTGGCTTAACTGCCAGTTTCAGTATGACCATTTATTGTTTTAGCTTTCTTTTTGCATTTCAAGCATGTTTCTGCATAGAGAAAAAAATACCTGTGGAAAGTTGTTTTTCTCCAAGAGGGAAAAAGCTAGGAGGCTGAAACTCTGCAGGTGTGTAGGGTACTATCCACCCTACAAAGGGGTAGGGCAATCCTGGTTCTGGCTTAACTGCCAGTTTCAGTATGACCGTTTATTGTTTTTAGCTTTCCCTATGCATTTCAAGCATGTTTCTGCATAGAGAAAAAATAACCCTGGAAAGTTGTTTTTCTCCAAGAGGAAAAAGCTAGGAGGCTGAAACTCTGCAGGTGTGTAGGGTATTATCCACCCTACAAAGGGGTAGGGCAATCCTGGTTCTGGCTTAACTGCCAGTTTCAGTATGACCGTTTATTGTTTTTAGCTTTCTTTTTGCATTTCAAGCATATTTCTGCATAGAGAAAAAAATACCTGAGGAAAGTTGGTTTTCTCCAAGAGGGAAAAAGCTAGGAGGCTGAAACTTTGTAGATGTGCAGGGTACTATCTACCCTACAAAGGGTAGGGCAATCCTGGTTCTGGCTTAACTGCCAGTTTCAGTATGACCGTTTATTGTTTTAGCTTTCCCTATGTATTTCAAGCATGTTTTTGCATAGAGAAAAAATAACCCTGGAAAGTTGTTTTTCTCCAAGAGGGAAAAAGCTAGGAGGCTGAAACTCTGCAGGTGTGTAGGGTACTATCCACCCTACAAAGGGGCAGGGCAATCCTGGTTCTGGCTTAACTGCCAGTTTCAGTATGACCGTTTATTGTTTTTAGCTTCCCTATGCATTTCAAGCATGTTTCTGCATAGAGAAAAAATAACCCTGGAAAGTTGTTTTTCTCCAAGAGGGAAAAAGCTAGGAGGCTGAAACTCTGCAGGTGTGTAGGGTACTATCCACCCTACAAAGGGGTAGGGCAATCCTGGTTCTGGCTTAACTGCCAGTTTCAGTATGACCGTTTATTGTTTTAGCTTTCCCTATGCATTTCAAGCATGTTTCTGCATAGAGAAAAAATAACCCTGGAAAGTTGTTTTTCTCCAAGAGGGAAAAAGCTAGGAGGCTGAAACTCTGCAGGTGTGTAGGGTACTATCCACCCTACAAAGGGGCAGGGCAATCCTGGTTCTGGCTTAACTGCCAGTTTCAGTATGACCGTTTATTGTTTTTAGCTTTCCCTATGCATTTCAAGCATGTTTCTGCATAGAGAAAAATAACCCTGGAAAGTTGTTTTTTCTCCAAGAGGGAAAAAGCTAGGAGGCTGAAACTCTGCAGGTGTGTAGGGTATTATCCACCCTACAAAGGGGTAGGGCAATCCTGGTTCTGGCTTAACTGCCAGTTTCAGTATGACCATTTATTGTTTTTAGCTTTCTTTTTGCATTTCAAGCATGTTTCTGCATAGAGAAAAAAATACCTGTGAAAAGTTGTTTTTCTCCAAGAGGGAAAAAGCTAGAAGGCTGAAACTCTGCACGTGTGTAGGGTACTATCCACCCTACAAAGGGGTAGGGCAATCCTGGTTCTGGCTTAACTGCCAGTTTCAGTATGACCGTTTATTGTTTTTAGCTTTCCCTATGCATTTCAAGCATGTTTCTGCATAGAGAAAAAATAACCCTGGAAAGTTGTTTTTCTCCAAGAGGGAAAAAGCTAGGAGGCTGAAACTCTGCAGGTGTGTAGGGTACTATCCACCCTACAAAGGGCAGGGCAATCCTGGTTCTGGCTTAACTGCCAGTTTCAGTATGACCATTTATTGTTTTAGCTTTCCCTATGCATTTCAAGCATGTTTCTGCATAGAGAAAAAATAACCCTGGAAAGTTATTTTTCTCCAAGAGGGAAAAAGCTAGGAGGCTGAAACTCTGCAGGTGTGTAGGGTACTATCCACCCTACAAAGGGGTAGGGCAATCCTGGTTCTGGCTTAACTGCCAGTTTCAGTATGACCGTTTATTGTTTTTAGCTTTCCCTATGCATTTCAAGCATGTTTCTGCATAGAGAAAAAATAACCCTGGAAAGTTGTTTTTCTCCAAGAGGAAAAAGCTAGGAGGCTGAAACTCTGCAGGTGTGTAGGGTACTATCCACCCTACAAAGGGGTAGGGCAATCCTGGTTCTGGCTTAACTGCCAGTTTCAGTATGACCGTTTATTGTTTTTAGCTTTCCTATGCATTTCAAGCATGTTTCTGCATAGAGAAAAATAACCCTGGAAAGTTGTTTTTCTCCAAGAGGAAAAAAGCTAGGAGGCTGAAACTCTGCAGGTGTGTAGGGTACTATCCACCCTACAAAGGGGTAGGGCAATCCTGGTTCTGGCTTAACTGCCAGTTTCAGTATGACCGTTTATTTTTTTAGCTTTCCCTATGCATTTCAAGCATGTTTCTGCATAGAGAAAAAATAACCCTGGAAAGTTGTTTTTCTCCAAGAGGAAAAAGCTAGGAGGCTGAAACTCTGCAGGTGTGTAGGGTATTATCCACCCTACAAAGGGGTAGGGCAATCCTGGTTCTGGCTTAACTGCCAGTTTCAGTATGACCGTTTATTGTTTTAGCTTTCTTTTGCATTTCAAGCATGTTTCTGCATAGAGAAAAAAATACCTGTGGAAAGTTGTTTTTCTCCAAGAGGGAAAAAGCTAGGAGGCTGAAACTCTGCAGGTGTGTAGGGTACTATCCACCCTACAAAGGGGTAGGGCAATCCTGGTTCTGGCTTAACTGCCAGTTTCAGTATGACCGTTTATTGTTTTAGCTTTCCCTATGCATTTCAAGCATGTTTCTGCATAGAGAAAAAATAACCCTGGAAAGTTGTTTTTCTCCAAGAGGGAAAAAGCTAGGAGGCTGAAACTCTGCAGGTGTGTAGGGTACTATCCACCCTACAAAGGGGTAGGGCAATCCTGGTTCTGGCTTAACTGCCAGTTTCAGTATGACCGTTTATTGTTTTTAGCTTTCCCTATGCATTTCAAGCATGTTTCTGCATAGAGAAAAAATAACCCTGGAAAGTTGTTTTTCTCCAAGAGGGAAAAAGCTAGGAGGCTGAAACTCTGCAGGTGTGTAGGGTACTATCCACCCTACAAAGGGGTAGGGCAATCCTGGTTCTGGCTTAACTGCCAGTTTCAGTATGACCGTTTATTGTTTTTAGCTTTCCCTATGCATTTCAAGCATGTTTCTGCATAGAGAAAAAATAACCCTGGAAAGTTGTTTTTCTCCAAGAGGGAAAAAGCTAGGAGGCTGAAACTCTGCAGGTGTGTAGGGTACTATCCACCCTACAAAGGGGTAGGGCAATCCTGGTTCTGGCTTAACTGCCAGTTTCAGTATGACCGTTTATTGTTTTTAGCTTTCCCTATGCATTTCAAGCATGTTTCTGCATAGAGAAAAATAACCCTGGAAAGTTGTTTTTCTCCAAGAGGGAAAAAGCTAGGAGGCTGAAACTCTGCAGGTGTGTAGGGTATTATCCACCCTACAAAGGGGTAGGGCAATCCTGGTTCTGGCTTAACTGCCAGTTTCAGTATGACCGTTTATTGTTTTTAGCTTTCTTTTTCATTTCAAGCATGTTTCTGCATAGAGAAAAAATACCTGTGGAAAGTTGTTTTTCTCCAAGAGGGAAAAAGCTAGGAGGCTTAAACTCTGCAGGTGTGTAGGGTACTATCCACCCTACAAAGGGGTAGGGAAATCCTGGTTCTGGCTTAACTGCCAGTTTCAGTATGACCGTTTATTGTTTTTAGCTTTCCCTATGCATTTCAAGCATGTTTCTGCATAGAGAAAAAGTAACCCTGGAAAGTTGTTTTTCTCCAAGAGGGAAAACGCTAGGAGGCTGAAACTCTGCAGGTGTGTAGGGTACTATCCACCCTACAAAGGGCAGGGCAATCCTGGTTCTGGCTTAACTGCCAGTTTCAGTATGACCATTTATTGTGTTTAGCTTTTCCTATGCATTTCAAGCATGTTTCTGCATAGAGAAAAAATAACCATGGAAAGTTATTTTTCTCCAAGAGGGAAAAAGCTAGGAGGCTGAAACTCTGCAGGTGTGTAGGGTACTATCCACCCTACAAAGGGGTAGGGCAATCCTGGTTCTGGCTTAACTGCCAGTTTCAGTATGACCGTTTATTGTTTTTAGCTTTCCCTATGCATTTCAAGCATGTTTCTGCATAGAGAAAAAATAACCATGGAAAGTTATTTTTCTCCAAGAGGAAAAAAGCTAGGAGGCTGAAACTCTGCAGGTGTGTAGGGTACTATCCACCCTACAAAGGGGTAGGGCAATCCTGGTTCTGGCTTAACTGCCAGTTTCAGTATGACCGTTTATTGTTTTAGCTGTTCCTATGCATTTCAAGCATGTTTCTGCATAGAGAAAAAATAACCCTGGAAAGTTGTTTTTCTCCAAGAGGGAAAAGCTAGGAGGCTGAAACTCTGCAGGTGTGTAGGGTACTATCCACCCTACAAAGGGGTAGGCAATCCTGGTTCTGGCTTAACTGCCAGTTTCAGTATGACCGTTTATTGTTTTAGCTTTCCCTATGCATTTCAAGCATGTTTCTGCATAGAGAAAAAATACCTGTGGAAAGTTGTTTTTCTCCAAGAGGGAAAAGCTAGGAGGCTGAAACTCTGCAGGTGTGTAGGGTACTATCCACCCTACAAAGGGGTAGGGCAATCCTGGTTCTGGCTTAACTGCCAGTTTCAGTATGACCGTTTATTGTTTTAGCTTTCCCTATGCATTTCAAGCATGTTTCTGCATAGAGAAAAAATAACCCTGGAAAGTTGTTTTTCTCCAAGAGGAAAAAGCTAGAGGCTGAAACTCTGCAGGTGTGTAGGGTATTATCCACCCTACAAAGGGGTAGGGCAATCCTGGTTCTGGCTTAACTGCCAGTTTCAGTATGACTGTTTATTGTTTTAGCTTTCTTTTTGCATTTCAAGCATGTTTCTGCATAGAGAAAAAATACCTGAGGAAAGTTGGTTTTCTCCAAGAGGGAAAAGCTAGGAGGCTGAAACTTTGTAGATGTGCAGGGTACTATCTACCCTACAAAGGGTAGGGCAATCCTGGTTCTGGCTTAACTGCCAGTTTCAGTATGACCGTTTATTGTTTTTAGCTTTCCTATGTATTTCAAGCATGTTTTTGCATAGAGAAAAAATAACCCTGAAAGTTGTTTTTCTCCAAGAGGGAAAAGCTAGGAGGCTGAAACTATGCAGGTGTGTAGGGTACTATCCACCCTACAAAGGGGTAGGGCAATCCTGGTTCTGGCTTAACTGCCAGTTTCAGTATGACCGTTTATTGTTTTAGCTTTCCCTATGCATTTCAAGCATGTTTCTGCATAGAGTAAAAATAACCCTGGAAAGTAGTTTTTCTCCAAGAGGATAAAAGCTAGGAGGCTGAAACTCTGCAGGTGTGTGTAGGGTACTATCCACCCTAAAGGGGTAGGGCAATCCTGGTTCTGGCTTAACTGCCAGTTTCAGTATGACCATTTATTGTTTTTAG
>NW_025054018.1:0-9625 GCF_019279795.1 Protopterus annectens
ATTAGACTGGCGATCAGTACGTCCAGGGTACTAATCGCATGACCCGGCGTCCCATATCCTCAGTCTTTTTGCCGCATGGTCCGATGCAGAAGCAGTTTTTGCGAGTGCGGGTTGGGCGTGCTGAAATATTTCCGAAACCGGGTTTCAGACCCGAAACAGAGTTGGCTGGTACCCCGTTGAGAACATTTTGGTTTCTTGCCTCAGTATTTTACCGGATGTCAGAAAAAGTGAATAACTGTATTTCTTGTGGGAAACAGATACCTCATAGGGATTATCATACCTTGTGTATACCTTGTTTTGGGGCCTGAGCAACACGGCGGCGTTGTTGGTTGCCGGCTCTTGTGCTAGGTTTAACAAAGCGCACTATTAAGAGGAGGTTAGACTGTGCCAGGTTGGTGTTTGGGAAGCGTTGCAATTATAAGTCGGATGCTCCGGCCATCCATGCCTTCCTCAAGAAGCGGCCAAGGATAAAACAGTGAAGCCTAGGATTGAGGAACCGGGCAGTCCCGGACGTCGGGTTCTTGGTAGAAGGCTCAGTGGAGCGGAGAGGTCTTTGCCAGGAGTTTCCATAGAGTCCCAGGCGAAACTTTACTCTTACAGGATGTGCCTTCTCAGGAGGTAGGCCAGGCTGAGGGGGCTTCTCAGGTGACTGTTCTTCCCTCTCTTCCCAAGGTAGTTAGGGCCTCTCCTTCTGTTGCCAGGAAACTTCTTTGAGAGGTAGGCCTACTTCAGCTTCAGTGGGGCTTCTCCTGGCATTTGGTTCTGTTCCTAAGAAACATATGCTTAAAATGGCAGAAGATTTGATTACACATGATTAGGGGTTCTATACCCCGCCTGATAAGAGGCCCTGGGGTGGAACCCGGAGTTTGAAAGTTTTGAACAGTGTTCAGAGGGCTTCAGAATCTTCTGTGGAAGATATGCAGGAGTATCCTACTTATTCTGATTCTGATGTGGATGATTCCACCCTACAGCTTCTCCACACTGAGGATTTCTCATTTTCAAGAGACTTTTGCATTTCCATGAGGAGCACTTTAAATGGGAAGGCCAGGATTACTCTGACTCAGGAAAAGGCTTAGGAAGTTCTTGTTTTACCCCAGCATAGGCCTTTAGCTATTCCTCCTGTGTTGAATGTGGTGGGAGAAGATGTTTTTGCAGAGGCTTCCCTGAACCCTGACTTTGCCTCCTGCTCCTGTTTCAAGCCCACAATGAGTAGAGTATTATATGGGGTGCCCAGGCTCATAAATATTTTGTTTAAGGAGTCCTAGGCGGACCCAGAAACTATTTCTCAGGGCCTAAGGGTGTAAAGGCTTCTGTGGTTAAAAATCCTGTTCCCACTGATAAAGGGCAAAGGGCTTTGGATAGGTGGGGAAAGAAAATGTATACTTCTTCCACTCTAGCCATGAGAGCTTTGAATTACATCAGTTTCATGCTAAAATATCAGAATTATCTCCTTTCACAATTATGAAATCTACAAAGGTGGATGCTTTGGCGGAAGGTATTGAGTGTAAAGAGTTGCTGGATTTGGTTCATGTGTCTGAACAAGTGGGTAAGCATTCTTTGCAATGTGGTTTTGATGCTGTACAGGCCTCCTCGAGGTGGCTGCTACCAGATTCTGTTCTTAGCGCAGGCATGCCTGGTTGAAGGATCAGAATTTAGCTGAGCATGTTAAGACAAAAAGGATTTTGGATGCTCCTTTACAGTCTGATGTGTTGTTTGAGTTGCGCCTGTGGAAGCAGTTTTAAAGAAAATGGAGGACAAAGCTAAGTCTATGCAAACTGTTAAAGATTTTTGCAGGTGCAGCCACCGAAGTTGAAAGTAGTAGAAATTGGCCTGCTAAGGGGTGGACATATCCTGCTTATGATTCTCAGTCTAGGGTAGGTCTAGGCATGTGGTAGAACCAGCAGGGCTCAAGGTTCTTTTTAGGCCTAAACAGGAGTTCACCTGCTCAGACTTCCTGGTGAGGGCAGGGGTCAGTCCTTTTACGTAAACAGACCCAATGACCTGTATCTTTTCAGCTGCCAAGCAGATTCACGTTTGCTTAGCTCCTTTGGGAGGAAGACTGTCTCTTTTCAAAAGAAAACTGGGATTTAATTACCACTCAAGACAAATGGGTGTTGGATGTATCATTCACCACAGTTTACAGATTTTATTTCCATTCAATGCCCCCCTTTCAAAGGCATGCCAGACGTTTTCCTCCTCAACAAAGAAAAGAGGCTCATGAGCCAAGTTTTACAGTTACTTCAATATAGGGGCCATCCAGCCAGTCCCTGTATCAGAAAAGGGGCCTAGGATTTTATTCTCGCCTGTTCACTTGTACCAAAGAAGGGAAACACGTGAGAGACCAATTTTAGATTTATCTATCCTCAACACTTATCTGGACATTCCCAAGTTCAAGATGTTGGCGTTACAACAGCTTTTACCTCTGCTGGGCAAAAATCACTGGATAGTAACTTTAGATCTCAAAAGCTTTTACCTTCATGTGCCTATAAGGCGGCAAGTTGCAGAAATATCAGGGTTTGAGCGGAAATTCTCATTATCAGTTCTCTGCATTGCCTTTTGGCTTATCTACTGCGCCTTAGAGTGTTCCACAATGCGTTCTGGGCTCCAGTGATAGCTTACTTCAGGCTTCAAGGAATTCAAACTCTATCTTACTTGGAACCCGAGCTGCCTGATTCTGGCTCAAGAAAGGGAAGTTCTTCTACAGCAACCTGGAATATGTTATGCGCAGTGCTAAGATGCCTAGGGTATTCTGTAAAGGCGAAATAAAGTCCAGTCTAGTACCCTCTCAAGACATATTGCTTTCTGGGTGTGAGACTAAGAATACAGCAGCCCAGATGGCCTTTGAACCCCGGACAAACAAAAGGAGTCTGTCACTTTACTTCCATCAACTATCTCATCAGTCCATTGTGCTGACTGCAAGGACAGTCCCTTCAGCTTATTAGGGTTCATGGCATCTTGTATTCTATGGGTGCTTCCCAATGCTTAAACTGCATATGAGGAAGTTACAATGAGTATCTCAAAATGTATGGACACAGCACTGCTTGGGAGGATTTGGACACTGTTCGCCCATTCAAATAATACCTTGCCTTCAAAGAATTCTTGTGGTGGGCTCCAGGAATGTCACCTAAACAAGGGACTCTCTGTGACCCGGCCAGAGGCAAGTCAGATCTTGACGCAGACAAGATGCACCTACGGACATTGCTTGAGGGAGCTCATCTAAATGGAAAGTGGATACAAGACAAGTGTGGCACTGCCCAGACTACACCATCTACATATCAGCTTTCCATGAAGAGATGTTAGCAGTCAGTTTGCATTAATGGCTTTCAAGGAGTTACTTCTTGGGGCATGGTGTTGATTCTAACAGACAACACACACAACTGTCATGTGGTACATCAACAAAGCAAGGGAACACATTTCTTAATCCTCTATGCAGGCAAGCAATGATTTTATGGGAGACTGCGCTAAGCCTGCAACTAACTCTTCAGGCAAGGTTTCTGCCAGGAGCACAGAACTCCTTAGCCCAGATGCTGTTAAGCAGACAAATCATGGATCCCCAATGGACGTGGAAACTGGATCTTCATGTATTACCAGAAACTGACAGTGTCATGGGGGAACTCCAGACATAGATCTGTTAACTTCTCCACTAAACCACCAGCTGCCAAAGTATTGCACAAAGGGTTTCATCACACGGCTTGGAAAGTGGATGCTCTGTCTTTCAGTTGGAAAAACCTTCATGTGTATGCCTTTCCACCTCTACCTCTTTCTTCCAAAGGTACTGTTAAAAGGTCAGACAAGACAGGCCAAGGATGATTTTGATAGCTCCCAGACTGGCCTGCAGCAACACTGTTTTACCCTCTACCTGCACCGCGAGTCTGGTAAAGAGAGCCTCCATGGCCTTTACCTCTGATTCCTCATCTGTTATCTCAGAAGGAAGGTCATCTGCTCAATGTCAAGCTACACTCTCTTCCATCTAACAGCTTGGCATATTCTGTGTGTTGAAACACAGCAGGTCTCAACTTTCTCAACAAGTTTTAAATGTGATTATGGAAGCTAGAACTGACCTAGTACAAGGAAAGTGTATGTGAAGAAATGGAAGAGATTTTATTTTGGAGTACAGCAAGGCATTTGGAGATTTCTGAGCCTAATTTGGGTGCTTGGCTCTTCAATATCTTACTGAATTGTTGGACTTAAAGGTTTGTCCTTCTCTTCCCATAAAGATTCATGCTGCAGCAATTTCAGCTCACTATGATTGCTTACAATGACCCACCTTTGCATCCTTTGTTCAAACGCAGTTTCTTAGAGGGCAAAGAATATAAGACCCCACGTAGAAGCTCCCTACTCCTGCTTGGGATCTCAATTTTGTGTTGGAAAACTTACTCTACAACCTTTTGAGCCTGCAGCTACTGCTGAATTGAAATACTTGTCATGGAAGACTGCTTTTCTGCTGGCTATAGCCACTTCACTGCAAGAAGGGTGTATCTGAGTTACAGGCCCTTATGGCAGTCAGAGCCTCTTTTTGATTTTCCATAGATAGGAGTATCATTCACGCCACTAATCCTTCTCTTTATGCCTAAGGTGGTTTCTGGTGTGGCTTTAAACCAAACTATTTATTCATTTGCCCTACGTTTTTTGCAGAACCTCGGAAATAAAGGAAAGATTTTGCACACTTTAGATGTACACAGGCAATTCGTTAGCTATTATTTAAGCAGGACTCAAAGATTTTAGGCAGTCTCAGCAGTTGTTTGTTTTCTTTTGCTTTGAGTTCTCAGGGCAAGCCTGTGTCCGCAAAACAAACTATTTCTGGGTGGATTCGGCTTTTGCATTGCATTTGTTATTCCCATCATGGCAAGGAGATTCCAGCTGGGATTAGGCCTCATTCCACTAGGGGGCTACTCGCCACTTCAACAAGCATTTCTAAGGGGGTGGCAACTAAGGATATTTTGGAAGCAGCTACTTGGGTTCAGTGCATACTTTCTCTAAGCATTATGCCTTCCTATCTACTCTCTCAAGTCTAGGGCTGGTTTGCCACAGCTGTTTTTGCAGCACTGTTGTCCCAGCTCCACCACTTACACTTCTTTATAATTTGCCAGCCTCCTTACACTCTGCTTTGGGATTCTACCCAATAGTCAGGACTGCAGCAATGGAAGGCGAACATGAGGCACAGTTTTGTACCTACCACCAAATGTAGATGTTCGGGGATTCCATTGCTGCAGTCCAATTTGCACCCTCCCTCCTTCCCTCTGTATTTAGGGGTGGTTGTGTAGGTGAGTTACATGCGTTATATTTTGTATATATTGTTGTCTATATTGTACATGTTTTGGTGCAGGCTTCTTTGGGACTTGTCTTTTTAGGATCTTCTGACATCCAGGGGCAAGAAAAAAGACTGAGGATGCGTCGGTCATGCGCATTTAGTACCCTGGCGTACTGGCGTCAGTCTAATGCGCACTTGACGGCTGTCAATACTCTCTGGTATTCGGGCCGACTGGGACGGACTACTTACCAATAGTCAGGACTGCAGCAATGGAATCCTCGAACATCTACATTTATGGTAGGTACAAAACTGTACTTTTTGCTGCTCCAGTCCTGAAAAAAGTGTGATGAGAGAGGAAAAGCTGATTCAGGGAGTTTCTCAGATTTGTCAACCTTCCTTCTCAAAGTTTGCCAATGGGTTTAATGCTGCCTCTGTAACTTTTTATAAATAGCATAATAAGCTGACATGGCAAGCTTGTGGCAAGCAGAAATTCAAAAAACAATGGCAAAGGGCGCCAAAAATAAAGGAGTCACGCAGAAACAAGCACAGTCCAACAGGCCTGGATGACTATCTGCAGAATGTTTCTCCCTTCAGTCGCTGGTAAGACTTTAGGTCTTCCCCAAAATCTGGCTCTCCACTTCTGTCTTTGGAAACGGATAGTCTCAGACAAATGGGTTCTGAGTGAGATTCATCAAAGGTACAGAATGCCATGGGAATCCCTCCCTCTTTTTCAGGAGATTCCTCCTCATCCAGTAGATAAAACTTCCTTTTTCCCCTCAATTGGCTGACTAAAACTGATAAAAGCTGCCCCTCCTTCTGTGATAGGGAAGGTAGTCTTATATTTTCACTTCTAAACCAGTTTTGTAAAGTTCTAAAGTTTAGAATGTTATTCCTTCCTAGTTACCCTAGATTTAAAGGATGTTTATTATGTGGTATACATGCATTTAGTGGCTGAAACAATCTCCAAACGTTAGTTTTTCCAAACCAGAATGTCAAACTTTAAAGTAGCAAACAGTCGGAATGTCATATGAAACACCGAATGCAACATTTCCAACCGCTCTACCACCTAAACAAGCGCTGCCATGGGTTAAAAGGGGGGGTATTGTGTGTTTTGACTATCTCCGGTTTGGACATATGAGAACCTGCTGCACTGCTTTCGACAGTTGGTACATCGACAAGGTAACAGATGGCTAAATGCATGTATACCTATTATGGTATACATACATTTAGTCGCTGAAACAATCTCCGAACGTTAGTTTTTCCAAACCGGAATGTCAAATTTTAAAGTACAAATGGTCGGAATGTCATACAAAACACAGAATGCGACATTTATGACCGCATTACCACCTAAACAAGTGCTACCATGGGTCAAAAAGGGGGGGATATTGTGTGTTTCGACTATCTCCAGTTTGGATATATGAGAACCTGCTGCACTGCTTTCGACAGTTGGTACATCGACAAGGTAACGGACGGCTAAATGCGTGTATGCCTATTATATCATTCTTATAGCATCAGATTTCACATGTTAGGGTTTTCTGTGTATGGATCACACTTTAAGTTCTCTGCATTTCCCTTTGGGTCATTTAGTTCCAGTGATAGCCTACTGCAAACTGCAATGTTCACATTTTTCCTTATTTACATGACCTGTTTATCTCTGCAAAGTTTTTTTCTAAGTGTCCGTAATCTCTCACTTGAGTAACAGATCACCTCCTAAGTCTGGAGTTTCAGCAGAACATCCAAAAGTCTTGCTTGACCCCTTCTAACAGGATTGCTTTCCTGGGGTTTCTCCTCTATTTCTCAGTTTTTACACTGGAAAAAGGTCTATATGTAGATCTGTTCTTGAGTTTTTCCACTCAGACCAACACCTCAGCAAGGGAATTTCTCTAGATACTCCGTTTCATACTGAACTCAATGAGGAATTAAACCCGCAGTTAGGACAGCTGTTTAATCTTAGCCTCACCTCAGGATACGTACCCAAGGAGCTGTTTAATCTTAGCCTTACCTCAGGATATGTACCCAAGGAGTGGCGCACGGCGACTGTGGTCCCACTTCACAAGGGCGGTGCCTCCACCGACCCTGGAAATTACCGTCCCATTAAGCTTCCCGGCATAAGCCTTATCTGCAAAGCCATGGAGAGGATCATAATGGAACTCATAAATAAAGACATAGGGAACTTGCAGACTTTGGATCCAACCCAGTTTGGCTTTGTCAAAGGCAGATCATGCCTTTTAAACTTGGTTGACTTTTTCGAGACAGCTCACCAAGGCCATTGATGAGGGAAAGGCAGTCCATACAGCCTACCTTGACCTGGCAGTAGGAGCCTTCTCGACACAATACCCACTCGGGTATCATCAAAAAACTCATCAGCTTGAATGGCAAACCCATACATCACAAGATGGGTTGCAAACTGGCTAAGAAGTGACAGAACCCACAGGGTCAGAGTTGCTGGAGCCATGTCAGACTCAAAGCCTGTCACAAGTGGTGTCCCACAGAATGTCCTCAGTCCTGGGTCCACTCTTGTTAAAGGCATCTCTACTTTTCTGAAGTACAAGCGAAACACAGGAGAGGTTATGGCTGACAAAGTTTGCAGATGACTGCAAACTAAAAGAGGCGCCATAGTCGAAACACATCTGACACAGATATCCTTCAGAAGGGCCTCACAGAAGCCGGATAACTGGTGCCAGAGCCGTGGCCCTAAAGTTAAATGCCAAGAAATGTATAGTCATACCCTTGGGAAGAAACAAGGTTACCTAGCTACCATATAGGTGGCAATCCACTGGAAGCACAGAAGAAGTCATCAGGGATCTGGGGACCCAGTTGACAGTAAGCCTTCGGTTTTGACACTCATGTTGCACAAAGTAGTTAGGAAAACCTTCATACATTTGCCCACCCTGACCGCGAAGGATTCACATCTAGAATCCCAAGGGAGGTCATCGCCCCTGTACTCATCACTCATTAGACCTATGATTGAGTACAATGCCCCATTCGAGATATGTATCTGACCAGACACCTGCAGCAGCTGGAAGGCCCCAAAAAAGTTCCTCACCAAAAGGATAAAGGAGTCTCAAAAATATGTCTTATGCTGCCCGACTGAAAGAACTCCAGCTCTATTCAGTCTCATACCGCTTGCTCAGAGTGACGCCTGTACCTGACCTGTATATAAGGAGGCCATGTCAAACCCTGATTTGATGAATATGCTTCACCTCAAAAATCTAGATCCCCCAGAGAACCACAAGGGGCGGGAGACTTGAAAACCTTGACACGGTTATAAATAGAACATGCTGGAGGGACAGATTCATCACCCAGAGACTCTATGCTGTGGAACAAAATCCCCGGTACACATGTGAGGCCAGAGCACCTACTCACGCTGGCCTTGTTCCAAGAGGAATCTTGACCAATGGATAGGGGGATCGCAGATATAAATTCCCAGGGGATTACTTCAGTGTCACTGTTGACAGAGGTAATACAGCAAAATAATAGAAGCATAGTTTATTCAAACCTTCAAAGGGGTGGCGAAAGCCAAATAACTATGGGCTAGGCTTATAAATGCCCTTGGGCAGATAGCCTAGTATGAACCTATGAACCTATAGGGTTTACTATCAAATGGGCGATTGGACTTTGTTTGATTTACTTTAGTCCGAAATGCCCCATTCGATAGTATCAAAAGAACGACATATAAATGTAGAAATGCACAACAGCAAATGCCGACATGGGGGGGGGCGCAGGGGCTTGCCCCTGCAAAAAGCTGTTCTTTACTTTGTGTTGCTCAGTACTAGCAGTTGCAGAAGTGTGTTGAATTCGAACATTTTCCACTTCTGCATTCGACTTTTTTGTCAGTCGGTGTTTTTGTTTCTACGGTTCATAGAAACAATAATTTGCACGAAGTGCGATTGCTGAAATGAGAGTAAACCATTTCACACTTGGCATCCATGATTCTCATGATTCCTCTATCCAGAATAAATGTAGAACCTGAAAATGGTATGATCCCAACTTCAGTAACCTCGTGATATTCCATATTATTCTTGTGTTGGGACTTTAACTTCTTTGGAAGAGAGACCACTTTTATTTGGATTCAAGTCTCCCATTTCCCCTTCCAGCCCCAGTACAGTCTATAAATATAAATACCTTGTATTTTGCTTGGGAAGCAGTGTCTATGCCAGTAAAATTGCAGGATCTACAGAATAAAAAGGGCATACCAAAACACATATACATAAAGAAGGTGTTAGCAGTTATAAATACTCTCAAATCATCTATGGTCCCTAGGACCAAAGCTATAAATCAGTTACAGATAGTACTTACAGTAATGTTTGCACACAAAAACAAATGGGATCCAGCTTTTACCCTTGGTGCAAAAAACTTTAAAAAAAAACCCCC
>NW_025054019.1:0-14623 GCF_019279795.1 Protopterus annectens
ATTTTGGTGGTAGGGAGGTTTTTGGGCCTCTAAGAAAGGATGGTGTAGCATCAACCCTGCAGGACTGCCAAGCAAAGCCTGCTCTGGATCTGGAATAAAAAGGGGAGGTTGTAGTGCTTGGAAAATGTATGCACGGAGCTCCATGTAGCAGCTTCAAGAATGTCTTTTGTAGGCACCCCTATTAAAAAGGCCGTAGAGGTGGCTGTAGCTCTGGTGGAGTGTGGTCTGACATTGGCTGGCACACTCTTTCCATGGAAGGAATAACAGAATCTGATGCAATGTCCAATCCATTTTGAAATTGTCTGTTTAGAAATTGCTTTTCCTTGTACTGCAGGGGCGTAAGCTACCAAAAGCTGGTCAGACTTCCTACTGGTCTTGGTTCTGTCTAGGTAGTAGCGAAGTTGTCTGTGTATGTCCAAGGTATGCAACAGTCTTTCCCCTTTGTTCTCAGGATTAGGAAAGAAAGTAGGCAGGTGAATTGCTTGATTTAAAACAACCCTAGATACCACTTTTGGCAGAAAGGTAGGGTTGGTTCATAAGGAGACCCTGTCTCTGTGAAAAGTTATGAAAGGTGGTATTGCCATTAAGGCCTGTAATTCCGAAACCCTTCTTGCTGAGGTAATGGCCAACAGGAAAGCTGTCTTCCAGGAAAGAAATTGTAAATCCACAGAAGCTGCTGGCTCTAAGGGAGGTAAAGTCAATTTTTCTAGGACAAAATTGAGGTCCCAAGCTGGTACTGGTGCCTTTCTTGGGGGCTTTATATTCTTGATTCCTCTAAGAAATTGCCTTAACAAAGGATGTGAAAACACAGGTGGGTCAGTGTTGTATCTAGCTGAGATAGCTGAAGCATGAATTTTATGGAAGAGAATGAAAGTCCTTATGCAGCATATCTGCCAAGTATTCCAGGATGAGAGGATGCTCAAAAATGAGCATCATGACCCTTGTTGGTATTCCAAATGCTGAATCTCTTCCATTTGGCTGAGTAAACTTTTCTGGTGGATGGTCTGGGCTGTAGTACCGCTGAACTTCCTTGGAGAGAGGTAAATAGGTTATTTATGGGATTTCCCAAGCTGTTAGCTAGCGTCTGGATGTTGGGATGAACTGTCCTGAAGTTGTGTTGAGTCAAAAGTTGGGGCCATTGTGGAAGGGCCCACTTTGTTGTGACATATGCTCCGTAGTAGTGGGTACCAGTGTTGTCTTGGCCAGTCTGGAGCTATTAGGATCCCTTGCTTGTCTGCTTTGATCTTTAATAACATTGTGGTCATCAGTGGCAGAGGTGGAAATGCATAAATTATCAGGGTTCCAGTTGAATGAGAGGGCATCTGTTTTCCATGCTTGTGGATGATATGTCCTTGAGCAGAACTTTGTAAGTGATGATTGAGGTGGAGGCAAATAGGTCACTCCGGCCTGCCCCATGTAGAGGTGAGTCATGGAAGATGTCTGGATGTAGCCTCCATTCGTGGGGTCTAGGAAATTCCTGCTTAGACTGTCCGCCAGAACATTGTCTTTGCCTGGAACAAACTGGGATTGTAACTGTATGTTTAGACCCAGTGATTTTTCCCAAAGATTCATTGTCAGTCTGCAAAGGGGTAAGAATGAGTGCCCCCTGCTTGTTTATGTACCACATCACTGTGGTGTTGTCTGTCCGATTAATAGGTGGCCTTGTTGAAGTTGTTGCCCAAAGGCCTCGATGGCATGCATTACTGCCACATTTCTTTTGATTGATATGCAGATGTGTTTCCTTTGGAGACCATTGTCCTTGAATACATCTGCCCTCCATGTGCACCCCATCCAAGGTCTGAGGCGCTGTGGTCATGGTCTGTGTTATCTGAGGTTTTTGAATGACATACCTATGTTTGACTGACTGCTGAGGCCCACCATAGAAATTCCTTTGAAGACATGGAATGAGTGGGATAGTTGCTTTTAGGTTGTTGCTGTGTTGAGACCATAGCTTTTTAAGTACCATTGAAGCTTTCATGTGTAGTCTTGCTAGTGGAACCAGGAGATGCAGGATGCCATGTAACCCAGGGCCTGTAGGAAACTCCTTGCAGTCATCTGGGTGAGCTTTGCTAAACTTTGAAGTAATGGGTTAACTTCTTTTGCTTGTCTTCTGTCAGGTAAGCCATTTGAGAGGCTGTGTCTAGTTTGGCTCCTAAGAAGGTTATTTGCTGGGATGGCTGAAGTCTTGACTTTTGAAAGTTGACTGTGTATCCCAGAGCCTGAAAATGTATGACATAATTCAAGTTTTTGTCAAGGTTAGTTTGTTGTCCGCTTGTATGAGGCAATGTCCAGGTACGGGTAAATTTGAATCCCTGGAGCCTGCAATGAGCAATTACTGATGCGAGGCATTTCGTGAATACTCTGGGCGCAGTAGATAAGCCAAATGGCAATGCTGAGAATTGATAATGCTCTGGCCCTGCAAGAAATCTGAGGTATCTTCT
This sequence comes from Protopterus annectens, assembly GCF_019279795.1. Lineage (NCBI taxonomy): Eukaryota > Metazoa > Chordata > Ceratodontiformes > Protopteridae > Protopterus > Protopterus annectens. Next base: position 2,442 of record NW_025054019.1, read on the forward strand.
GCAGCTGTGTCTGATAGGGACATGCAGGTATGCCTCCTTCAGGTCCAGAGTAATCAGCCAAAACCCCTTGCCCAGCATGGGAAGGAGTTGCTGTAGAGTCAGCATTTTGAACTTTGGTACTATGAGAAAAGTGTTTAAAGCGGACAAGTCCAGTATTGGTCTCCATTGAGTTTCTTTTCTTGGAACAAGGAACAGTCTTGAGTAAAACCCCTGACCTTGTCGTGGAACTTTTTCTATTGCTTTGATCTGTGCAAGCAGAGAAATTTGCTCGATAGCCTCTTCCCTCTGATTTTGTGGAAGGTTTGGCATGCCTTGTTTTCTTGGCAAGGTATGAAAATGGAACCTGTAACTGTGGGTCTATAATGTCCAAAACCCAGTTGTCTTGTCAGTCTGTGCCAATTTTTTGAAAACAGAGATAACTTTCCGCCCAAAGGAGCTCTGTTTTCTCCTTGGTTAGCGGAAATAGAGGAAAGTCATTGAGATTTTTGGGCAGGAGAAACCCCTTTTCACTTCTTTGGTTTGTTGGTTGCCATTGTCGTCCCCTGTAGGATCCTCTGTATTGTCCTCTTCCTCGCCACGCCTGTTTTTGCCCTTTTGATCTTTCAGGATTAGGAAAGGACCAGTTTTAGAAGGCCAGTTCCTGCTGAATCTGGGCTGAACCTGGATAAATCTTTTACTGTCTAAACTGACTTGCTTTTTCCTCAATGGACTTTAACACATCTTCAGCATTAGCACCAAAAGCTTGTTCTTTTCCAAGGGTGCCCAGAAGTTTTGCCTTAACATGATCTGGTAAGGTTGTTCTTTTAACCATTATGCACAGTCTCCTGCAAAGACTTCCTATCTAAGGGTTCAGGAGGCCAAAGTTTTCTGTAAATCATCTAACAGGAAATCCTGATATTGAAACATGTGAAAGAGACAATTGAGAGCTCTCATAGATAAAGTAGTGGAGTGTAAACCTTCTTCCCCATCTCTAAGGACCTTGCTTCCTGTTAGAAGGCAAAGGGTTTTGGAGGTGGTAGCTGAAACCCTTTAGGCCCCTGGGAAATGGTTTCTAAATCAACAGCATGGGCCTTAAAGAAATGAGAATGGGTTTCTGGAACCCTATAGAATCTGTCAGGCTTGGCAGGAGCAGGAGGAAGAGTATCAGGGTGACACTGAGTCAAGTACAAATCATCCAAAACATCAAGCACAGGAGGTATAGCTAAGGGTCTGTGCTGGGTTTTAAGGAAGGTTCAAGGCTTTCTGAATCAGAATATTCCTGGCCTTGCCACTTGAAATGCTCCCTCATGGAATGCAGAACTTCCCAAAAGAAATATCCTCAGGAGGGGAGGGAATGGAGTCCTCTGCATCTGAATCCTCATAGGTCTGGAAGGCTCTTCCTGGCTGAGACAGAGTCCCGAATCTTCATCTGAAGGAAGAGGTCAGAGGGTTCAACCCTGGGCCTTTTAGGAGGAGGCTGGGATCCTCTCAAAGGGCCTGGAACCTCTGATCAGGAAATTAAATCTGCTGCCATAGACATGATTTGAGTTTCAGGAGTAGGCTGAGGTAAGGTTTTAGCGAAGATGCTTGACTTGGCTGCCTTGTGTAGGCCTTGATAGACATGGACATGGAGGCGCTCCAGCAGGAGTGACCTTATCAACAGCAACCTTTCCTTTTTTTGGGCAATTTTTGGGGGGAAACGGATGAAAATTTAAAAAATTTTTTTTTTTTAAAAAGGGGCATTCAAAAATTTTTCCCCAAAAGGGGCTTTTAAAAAAAGGGGCCAAATGGCAAAGTGATTGGACTCGGAGGTACCATGTGCAAGACATTTTGGAATATGCTCTGGAAGGGTTTGTGGTCTGTTCCTTTCCCAGTTTAACTTTTTTTTTTTTTTACCACAGACATAGATGTTAACATTTTTCAAATCTATGCAACTCTGCAAGAGTTCCTTTTCTATCTGTAAACACTCTTGATTGACAGGCACCTTGTGTGAAGTCCCTGAATACAAGGTTTTCTGAGATACAAGCGTAACTTGCATAACAATAACAATATGCACAGACAGCTAAACTTCACCATTTACTCGTCTGTAAAAGTTAGTAGCTTCTATGCCATTCTAAATATTCTAAATGCTAACTGCAACACCACTATGTTATTCAAATCAGAAAATATTAAAGCTGAAACATATGGAATTAGTTCAATTTGTTTCAAGTATACTGTTTCTCCATTCACATTTCCATTGCTTAAGGTTACATCTTGCTCTAACTTTCTTAAAACCGTGCATTTTACCTCAGGCCCACATTAGGTACACATTTGCAACGATAATCACTCCTAGAAACCTCTGCAATACCTGCATGAGGTCTACCTTTGTTTTATATGTGTACAACTCTCTTTAGATGGATTTTGACACGTTTCAGAGATTCTCTGATGTTAAAATATGGCCTATATGCTTCTGAACTTGTCAGTGATCTGATTTCCACAGTTATTATTCTCAATTAACTTTAATGTATGTTGCCTTGATCTATTCAACAAGCCAGACCACTCTCTTCCCATACTGTTTTAGAGTTTTACCTATACCCCATATTGTTATATTATCAATTGCATTTACAACACACTTTCAAAGGTTAGTTGCTTGTGCAACAACTCTTTGGAACCTATTGATTGTTAAGAATGCAAATAAAAGTCTGAGAAAATCATACGCTTCCAAATGCAGCATATCAAATACACAAACTACAGCTTTTTTCATTTAACTTACGTCATCTGCTATGCCACATGGTTTAAATGCAGTACTGAAAAAAGTTAACACTGGGAAAAGCTGAAACTGCTCCCTCAACAGTAAGCAACAAGTAATGCTCTAACTTAATTTCTTCTCTAACTACAACGAAACCTCCTCCATGTGGAGGGGAACAGAATGTGCTGACAGGTGGTTATGTCCTTAGGTAATAAACACTAAAATAAATTAGAAGTTAAAGATGAATATTATGAAGAGCATGGGATAGAGGACTATATTACTCAGCAACAGTAGATAGTGCATTTCACCTTCTATAATTCTGAGAAGACTTTCTGAGAGAGGTCTCTTCAGAGATCTAGCCCATGACACCCTAGAAAAGTTAACCACGGAAAAATAGAAGCATCAACATCAACAGTGACCATTATACTAACTACTGCATCAGCTCAGTCAAACATAGTACAAGCAAAACAAAGCCCTGTTGACAAGGGTATGCCAAGAGCCTTCTTTAAGAAGAGCTTGAATGCAGTATCAGGGAGTTCCAAGAACATATGCACAGCCCGACCCACTACGAGCTCTGGAGTTGGGACAAGAAAAAAAAGAGTCCCTGCGACAACCCGTCATGAATGGAGAGAAAACTATTTTCTAAGAACATTAGCAGCTTTAGACCTTCTTTTGGGGAGCAATGAGCCTTATGAAACCTGCAATGGACTGAGAGAAAGACAGCCTCGGGTCTTACCCATCTGCTAAGTGGCATACAATGTATGTTCAGCCATTTAAGGAAAGTCTGGCAAGGACATGGGTACTTCCAAAAGTACAGTTTTGTACCTACCATAAATGTAGATAATTCGAGGTGCTCATAATAGCTGCAGTCATTACAGGATGGGTTGACATCCTGCCGCGTCAGGCGGGTCCTCGATAGGCCGAATTCCAAAGTCTAGGTCCCAAGCGTACGTCGGTTGTCGTCGCTTTCTTCCTGACGCGATCAGTGCGACAGGGGTATAAAGAAGGCAATGCCAACGCCTATTTTTCTTTCAGTTTTTTCTTGCCTCTGCCCCAGATGTCAGGCACCCCATTTCAGAAGGAAGACAAACAAACGTGTTATGCAAAGATGCAATGTTGATAAATCAAAAACAGTAGTTGCAAGCAAATACACCGCGCAAAGAATACCCTAAAAAGGTTAGGTATGAAAAGGTGTTTGTCACGAGACCTGTCCTAAGAGGGATGGAGGGAGGGAAACCTGGATCTGCAGCTGTGTGAGCACCTTTCGAACATCTACATTTATGGTAGGTACACAAAATCTGGCACTATGTTCATCGTGCATACAGCTGCGGAGGAGTCATTACAGATGGGTAGAATCCCAAAGCTGAAGTAAGGGTGGTAGGCACTAAGTGGAACTAGGAGGGGAGCCAGGGATGCCTACTGCAGAACTGCTGTGGCAAAGCCCGGCCTCTAGATTTTGAGTATAGTGGGGAGGTGATAGTGTTTTGGTGAAGAGTGTGCATTGAACTCCAGGTGGCTGCTCTAAAAATGTCCTTAGTGGTACACCCCCCCTGAGGAAGGCTGCAGAGGTAGCTGTGGCTCTGGTGGAGTGGAAATGATGCATGCAGGCACAGTTTTTCCATGAAATGAGTAACAAAAGAAAGTATGCAGTGGGCTATCCTTTTTGAAATTGTGTCTGTTTGGAAATAGCCTTTCCTTGAGCACCTGCAGCATAGGACACACACAAAGTTAGCCCAGATTTCTGAATGGCTTTTGGTCCTGTCCAAATAATAGTAGCGGGTTGTCTGTGAATGGTCATCCAAGGAATGTAGTAGTCTTTTCCCTTTGTTTTGTGGATTTGGATTAAAGGTAAGAGGCAAGTGGATATAGTCTGATTCAAAGCTACACTAGATACTACCTTTGGCAGCAAAGGTAGGGTTGGTTCGTCAGAGGAAACTCTGTCCCTGATGGAAAAATGATGAATGGCTGCACAGCCATGGCAGGGCCTGTAACTCGAAACCCTGTGTGCTGAGGTGATAGCCAGAAGAAAGAAGCTGTTTTCCATGACAAGTACTGTAGTTCTGTTGAAGAAGCTGGCTCGAGAAGGAGAGGAAGGGTCAGCTTTTCCAATACGAAGTTGAGGTCCCAAGCAGGGACTGGTGGTTTCCTTGGGGTTTTATATTCTTTACCCCTCTGAGGAACTGCCTTAAAGAGAGGATGAGGAGAATAAAGGAGGATCTGTGTTGTACTGTGCAGAAATGGCTGAGAAGGTGGATCTTGATGGAGGAGAAGGGAAGGAGGTCCATTGTTTTAACATCTCAGCTAGGTACTGTAAAATTTGAGAATATATTTATTACCCAAGGATTTTTGTCCCTTTTCTTGATTCCAGAGCACAAAAATAGTTTCCATTTGGCGAGTAGGCTTTTTTCTAGTTGAAGGTTTCTGGCCTCAGGCAAGATGACATCCTGCACCTCCTTGGAGAGAGAGATTCTGTTAGAATTCTCCATGCAGCTAGATTTAGGGTTTTGAGATGGCTGTGAAGGGGTTTTGTAGTTGTGCTGCTGGGACAACAGAGAGAGAGACTAGCGGTAGGATCCATGGGTGGGGGAAATGTGTCAGGCTCTTTGGGAGGAGCGGATACCAGTGTTGTCTTGGCCAGTCTGGAGCAATGAGAATCATTTCATCGGCCTCTGCTCTGGCTTTTAATAGAACTTTGGCCAGCAGAGGAAGTGGCCGGGGAAGGCATAGAAACCCATCAATGTTTTCCAATTGAAGGTGAAAGTCGTCCACTTTCCAGGCCTGTGGATGATAGCTCCTTGAACAATAATTTTTCAACTGGCACTTCTGTGGGTAGCAAAGAGATCTATGTCTGGCTGTCCCCATGCCTGAGTTATCTTTTGTGAAAACTTTGAGGATGCAACTTCCATTCTTGTGGAGATCTGTCATATGTGCATTTCTGCTTAGGTTGTCTGTCAGTGTGTTTTCCTTCCTAGCTGGCAGTGGAATTGTGCCTGTAGTTGAATTCTGCAATTCCAGTGCTGTGTTCCATAGAGGTGCATGGCTTTGCCTGCATAGGGGTATACAATGAGTTCCCCCTGTTTGTATACCACATCACTGTGGTGTTTGTCTGTCCATATCAATAGCTGGCCACACACACTGGATGCAGTAGGTCTTTTGAAGGTCTTATATATTGCCTTTTGCATGGCTGGGCATTTCCTTTTGGTTGATGTGAAGGTTAGCTCTACTCTCTCTTGGTCCATATCCTCCTGAGCAACGCACTGGATCTGTCATGGGTGCTCCCAGTGCGTAGTCTGAGGCGTCCGTTGCTAGATAATTCCCAGAGTTGCTTGAGGTACACAGAAAGGTAGACCCTGTAAGTTTCTTTTTTGTAAGCTTGAGCTTGTTTCCACTCACAAAAATTCCTCCTTTGAAGAGGCATGGAAATGAGTGGTATAATTGCTTCCCAAGCTGTGGCTGTGTTGAGACCATATGTTTTTAGGTACAATTGAAGTTTCCTCATATGCAGCTTTGCACATGGGATTAGAATGATGCAAGAGATGCCATGAATCCCAGAGCCTGCAGGACATTCCTTGCAGTTAGTCTGTGTGTAGTTGCTGCAGTTTTCTGAAATATTGAGACAGCGTGTCCGCTTGTATACAGGGCGGAGTGGTGAAGCCCATCTGGGTGGTTGTATCCAAACTGGCACCCAGGAAAATTATATTGTTGAGAGAGGTATTAATTTTGATTTCTTTTTAGTGACTGTGTATCCCAGGAAGTTCAAGCAGTTTTATTACAAAACGCCAGGTGCTGCAGTAGTATGTCCTTGCTTGTCCGCTTTGGATCAGGCAGTGCGTCCAGATATGGGTAGATTTGTATCCCTTATGTGTAGTCTGCAGGGCGATTACTGATGCCAGGCATTTAAGTAGCAAACACTCTGGGCGCAGTAAGATGACTTCAAAAGGCAATGTAGAAAATTGGTGGTAATAAGGTTGAACCTGCAAGAAATCTGAGGTATCTTCTGCCAATCTTGTCTGATAGGGACATGCGAGGTATGCACATCCTTGAGGTCAATGTTACCAGCCAAGACTCCTTACTTCCAGCATGGGAAGAAGCTGCTGTAATGTGAGCATCTTGAATTTTTGGCACCTGTAGATATGTGTTTTAGGATGGATAGGTCTAAGATAGGTCTCCAATCTTTGTGTCTTTCCTTGGTACCAGGGAATAGTCTGGAATAAAACCCCTTGACCCTGTTCTTTTGCAGGTACCTCTTGAATTGCTTTCATGTCCATGAGAGCTGAGGGGAATTTGTTTTGTGCCTGCCTGCCCGCGCTGATTTTGTGGCAGGTTTGGCATGCCTCTCATTTTTGGAAGGGTGTGAAAGTGGAACCTGTATAGCCTCTGTCTATAATGTCCAGAATCCATTTGTCTTTTGTAACAATATGCCAATTTTTTGAGAATAATGTCAATTTTCCGCCCCAAAGGTGCTGCCATTAAAGCTTTGCTTGGCAGGTGTGGGGGGAAGTCATTGTGTCTGTTTTCTAAAAGACTGTGATCTATCTTCTCCACCTCTTGGGGTTGGTGCTTGCCACTGTCTGGCTCTGAAAGATCCTTGAGGTTGCCCTCTACCCCTTGGGCGTCTGTATCTGCCCCTTTGAGGTCTGTCCGTGGATGGAAAGGACCAATTTTTGAGAAGGCTTCAGTTTCGCTGAAACGTGGAGGCTGTACCTGCAGGGAAATCTTTCACTGTTTGCATTGATTTAGAAAGCTTTTTCCTCCATTTTTTCTTTAGCACCTCCTCAGCTTTAACACCAAACTACATACATCTTTTTGAAGAGGTGCATCTAATAATTTAGCTTTGACATGATCTGGTAAAGGCTTGCTCTTTGAGCTAAGCATGCCTAACCTGTATAACAGACTAACCCGTGAACAGCAGCCTCTGCATGAGGCCTCCTCCTAAAGCATCAAAAACCACACTGCAAGATATGTTTACCCACTTGCTCTTGCACCATGCAACAAATCCTGCAAACTCTTTTTAAATCTGTGGTTGTTTAGTTTGTGTCATCTTGCTTTTCAAAGTTTGAGAGGATATCAAAACTGTTGATACTTTAACATATGGAACTGACAGTTTAATGCCCTCCATATGGTTAAAGTGGCCGAGGTGTGTACACCTCCCCACCTTTCTAAAGCTCTGGAATCTCTCTCTGAAGGTAATGGGTTTTAGCAAGTAGAGGCCTTAATTCCCCTTGGGACCCTCTGGGAAATTGTTTCTGGCCATCAGCCGCATGGCTTTTTATATAGGAACTGGTGAGAATCAGGAACCCGGTAATACTCCAGTCTGGTTTAACAGGAGCTGGAGGCAAAGAATCTGGATTAAGGCTGGCTTCTGTGTACATCATCCAATACATCTAAAACAGGAAGGGATAGCCAGAGGCCTATGCTGGGGGGAGCAGAAGAAATTCCCTGAGCCTTTTCTTGGAATCTGAGTAATCTTGGCCTTCCCAGTGAAAAGTGTCCCCTCCAATGTGCAGGGTTTCCCAAAGTCCCTCAGGGGAGACTGGTGGAGAATGAACTCCTCTTGCATCAGAGTCTTGAGAATGGAGAATAGGCATAATCCTGGTCCTCAGATAGTTCTGAGGTAATGTCAGAAGCAGTCTGACTGAAGGGGTAGTCTTCCTCTAATCCTGGGCCAGCCTTTTATCAGGGTTGTCTCCTCAACCCCTCTGACAAGAGACAAGTAATCAAATCCTCAGCCATTTTAAGCATCTGTTTTTTAGGCATGGTGCCTTGAGAGGGGGTCTGAGGAACCTGTTTTTTGGTTTTCATGGCTGCTTTAGATTTAGGAAAGGCTTGAGAAATAGCAGGCCCCTTGAGAAATGGCAGGCCTGTCTAAATTCTGAGTTTCCGCATCAGGGGTGCATGCGTCAGTATCTGCATAATAACGGAATAGAGGCGAAGAGCTCATGCACGACCTTCGGTACTGAAGACACCAGTATTGCATTGTCATCGGTACTCAGGGGCTGCGTGGGGCGCTTCTCGCTGAGCTGAGTACCGGAGGGAACCCGGTGGTCACGACCATAAGCGTGGTTTTCGGTGCAGATGGGTCAACGGACCAGATGTCGGGTTCCTTATGCTTTGCGTTTTTGCTCAAACTGGAGTCGGAGGTATCAGGCGACATAATATAATTAAATTTGCACCAAAAGGTGAAGTGAAGTGCGAACTCCAGCCCGGCCCCGGCTAATAGTGCGGCTTGTTGAATCCCTAGCACAAAACGGGCAGGCGGCCGAGACATCATGGTCTGGGCCTAAGCAAGGTATACAGAAAGAGTGGAAATCCTTATCTGCGGTGTTTGCTTCCCACATGAAAGTACAATTATTAACTTTGACATCGGTCTGAGGTGCAAGAAAAGAAAGACTTTTGGCTGAGAGCCCTTCGCAAATCTCAGGAACTGGCACGACCCGGCGCCTGGGAACTTATGTAATAACTATAGCCGAACTTCTGCTCGGCACCGCGCGAGGGCAAGAAAAGACTGAAAAGAGAGTAAAGCCGGCTGCCTCTTTATACCCCTGTCGACTGGCGTCAGGGAAGAAGAAGCTTAACGACAACCGACGCCTTGGGACCTAGACTTTGGGTCGGCCGACCGAGGACCCGCCTGACGGCAGGATAAGCCATCTGTAATGACTGCAGCTGTATGCACGATGAACATCCACAAAGCTTGAAACCTTAATGGTCAGCTCTGCAGGCTTGGAGAATAGAGTCCTATGATACAGGTGACTGGTGTTTGAACTTACCAGGGGGACAAGTGCTTGGGAAGCTAAAGCAACCTGTCTCATGCAAGAGGTTCCCTGAGGGAAAGGCAGAATCCAAAGCTCTTCCTTTTGGCTTGACATTTACAAGCAAAGTAAGTCTTTTACTGGGGGAAATGGATGAGGGACCACCAAACAGTTTAGGGAACGATTTCAAAGTTTTACGCAAATTCCAATCACGTGGAGGACATCTAGTGGAAGATGGATATAATTATACCTATTAATCTCTAGGTGAAAGAATTCAGTGCTCTCACATTCTAATGCCCATGACAAATAATCTCTAGGTGAAAGAATTCAGTGCTCTCACATGTTAATCTAATGCCCATGAAATAAAGGGAATATGGAATCTTAAATTAAGAAAGAGTAAAATAAACTTTGGTTCAAATGAATTGCAGTGGGATAAATATCTAGAAGATTTTGTTTAACAGTATTTTAAAAGCAGACGAAGCACCAGCATCTTGGAAAAAAGCAGTGCAGGATGTATTACCCAAAAATGGCAAAGACCTGTCAGACCGACCTCCATATAAACCCATTTCAATTATGCTAGCTAAAAGAATGGTAAAGGTGTTGCCAAAATTAATAGATTTGAATCAATGTGGTTTTGTGGAGGGAAAGCAAACATTTGACATTTATAGAACAATGAAGTTCCAGAAGGAAGCAGAATATGAGAAAAATCACTGTTGTTAGTAGTGGGTGCTTGTGCGGGGCATGCAGGAACGATTCGAGGTAGAGTAACGTGGGATTTTAGGAGTAGAGCAATGAGAAGCGTTTCGCAGATTCAATTACGATACACTAATAAGGATTTAATTAAGAAGATATAGCAGAGGATCAGGAGGAGGTGCAATTAAATGAGGAGAGCTTCCTATTCCAATAAAATTGTGTTTTGGAACAGAGGAACCAGGATGGGGTGTCCTCTTTCCCTTTATTTAACGCTTTTATACTTGGAGCCATTACCAAAGAAAACACCTGGGATTTATAAATTCAAGTATGTAATCTGCATAGTAGTAAGAAAAGTTGGTTTTATTGCCGCCAAATATCAGACCTGAAGATAAATCCAGAAAATGACATTTTGAGACAGTTTCAAGTCTTTTCAGGATATAAAATTAAAGAAGATAAAACACAGTCTATAGACTTAAATTATGCATCCACACACAAAACTGGTTCAGCAATAATATACCATGTTGTAAGGACACAATAAGACCAGAAGTATTCAAGAGTGTGGATTAAAAAGCGCTCTGTTATGGCAGTTATAAGGATATGTGAGAAAACACAAAACAAGATAAGCCACAACAACTGAAAGCAGGAGCTCATGTTTATAGCTATGAATAGTATTAACACAGCAGTGACAATGTATGGTCACATAGTTTAATATGAGTCAGGCATATTTTATTAACCAAAAGCTGTGAACAATAATTAATAATAAGTTCATAGGTGTACTATTTATTTAGTATTTGGGCGCACATTTGTTATTGGCGGAAATTTCGACTGGACCAGGACCATTTTACTTAAGAGGCCGGGGAGAAAAGCTCCATCAACTTATACAATGCAACATAATACACAAAACAGGTTACATCATGTATGCTGAGCATAGTAATATAACAAGAAATTGATAAAAGCACTCCCAGATAAAGAGCGATATAAAACATGGGTAAAGACAAAAAGAAGTTATGTATTACCATAATGTTCCATCTTTATTGTTGATCCTCGTTCAGTCATTACATGGAATATCTGTTCCGACCTCAAATTGAGGCGAAGGCCATATTCCATACTCCGTCAACACCACTAAACTCTCGAGCTAACACTCTTGCAAATTCCCCTCTCCCTGTTACCTCAGATTGAGTTTGCAAGTCAAAAGAAGGTAGAGCTACCTCTGGTCAAAATGACCTAAAAAGAACGGGATGGCGAGATCACTAGAAAGCCACAGGAGGGGAAGGAGGAGGGTCATAATGACACAGATGGGAACATTGTAAGACATAACTTCTCTTTATCTAATATTGTTAATCCTCGTTCATTCCTTATGTGTGGGACAAGTCCCCAGCTATCTCTCTATTCCTGGGAGGCTCTCATGGGCGGTTTCTGAGCACCACCAGAACCAAAGATGCTCTTGCAAATTAAATCAATTTGTAATGATTGATGAAGTTATGAGGCATAGCCCAAGTTGCACAGCTACAGATGTCATGTAAAGAAGCTCTGGCATGGAAGGCAGCAGAAGTTGCCACCGACCTTGTCGAATATGAGCCTTTATGGTAGTAGGCAATGGAATATGTTGTGTATAAATAGAAGGTCACACAGTCTTTTCGACCATCATGATGTGACTAAAGCAACAGCACCAATCTAAGCAGGGTCCAGAATGAGCCAAAAATAACTGGTCTCTGATTCTACGAGAGGCCTTGATCCTGTTCAAGTGAAATGACCCAGTTTGCCTGTGAATATCTAAATTATCATAGGCAATACTCTCCTTTGTTTGAATAGTTGGGAAAGAAAAGTGGCAATTCAATATGGTTTGGTTAATGGACATTTCAGAGATCGCACGGCAGAAAGGAAGGATTAGTTCTCAATGACACTCTATCTCTATGAAAATCAAAAAGTATGGACTCTTGATGCTACAAGGCTTGAAACTCAGAGATACGTCTGGCAGAGTAATGGCGACCAAAAACAAAGGTTTCCATGACAAGTATTTGAGGTCGGGGCCA
>NW_025054020.1:0-9695 GCF_019279795.1 Protopterus annectens
GACCACCTCCCTCACTGGCCTTGGTGACTGTTTCAAAGAAATCAACCAGGTTTAAGAGGCAGGATCTGCCCTTAACAAAGCCGAACTGGGTAGGATACAGTGTCTGTAGGTCCCCAATATCTTTATTTATGAGGTCCATGATGATCCTTTCCATAGCTTTGCAGACCAAGCTAGTCAGGCTTATGGGGCGATAGTTTCCAGGATCCGTTGAGGCACCACCTTTATGGAGAGGGACCACTGTTGCTGTACGCCACTCTTTGGGCACATATCCTGTAGTAAGGCTGTGATTGAACAGTAATTTTATGTTTGGGTTTAGCTCTTCCTGGAGTTCATGTAGGATGCAGCCTGGGACACCGTCTGGTCCCATTGATGCTGTGTTTTTTGTTTTGGAGAGGGCGGCTCTTACCTGAGCATCTGAGATGTCAGGGGGTCAGCACTCTGCTGGGATAGATATTTGCCCTTTTGGTGGGGGGGGGAGAAGTTTGCGCTGAACCTGTCAGCCAGGATGTTGGCAATGTCTGTGGGTTGGGTGTATTTTTTGTCATTTTGGACTAATTCTGAGTTATTATCTAGAATTACTCACCAGGTTCCTAACATAACTAAAGAAAGCTTCCTAGATTAGTCTCCTAGTGTCCTGTGCAATTTTTTCTCAGCTGGCCTTAGACAATCATATATGAGTGCCCTAGTTTTTAGCTACTGATCAGTGATGCCTTCCCTTTTTGGGATTTGCTCTATCATTTAGTAGCTCTCTCTTCTATTGTAGTTTATGGTTGGGGTCCACCAGACAGGACGCCTGCCTTTGGAGGATTGGGTCTTGGTTTTATTTTGGGATCGTGATGATCCATGCATTCCTGAAGGTGTTCATAGAATGTAATATAAAGTGATTCCCATGGGTCTGGGACGATTTTCCACAGGCCCGGGGTCTTTGACGGATTCCACCTCGCCTTTGTGGAGTGTGAAATCTGTTTTAGAGAAAGCTTTTCACTGTGGTTTTCTCTGGGCAGGGGTGGGGTCGGGATGTGAATATCCAGTGAGATTAGTTTGGCATGGTCTGATCTTACCAGTGAGGGCCACACTTCTGGCCTGGTTCAAGCATAGAGTCCCCATGTTGGTGATGCGATCAGGTCCAGCATGTTTTCCCCTTGTGGGAGTGGTAACAAGTTGTTCCACAGCATTTGAGCTTATAAATCTCAGGAATCTTGGGCTTAGGGAAGTTGGAGCGCTAGAGTAATGCTCCAGTCTATGTTTGGGTAGTTGAAGGCCTTCAACATAACGTGGTGGTGTTTGGAGAGACCTTCATATTTCTTTCCAGTGTTCTCAGGAAGGCCGGTGGGTTCCTGGGTTTGGGAGGGTGGTCTGTAGCAGGCTATAAATCAAAGCTGCAGTTTTACCACTGTTAGTTGCACATGGATAGTCTCTGATGCTTCTGCTTTACACCAACCTGAGGTGTGGGTATCTTTGATGAATATGATACCTCCTTTTGTGGTTTGATCCAAGTTTTTGGGGCCAAAAGCATGGTATGAGGTATAATCTGGTAGTGCTGGGGTGCTCTCGGGAGCCCTGAACCAGGTTTCTGCTACTGCACATGATATCAATGTTCTCCATGCCAAGGAGAGTTTTGATGCTGCAGACTTGAGGTTTAAATCCCATGCTGAGTAGCATTACCTTAGCTCTTTATCCCTTATGATACCTATGGAGGTGGGTTTGTCTTTGAGCCTTGCAAAAAGGCACTATGGGGGTAGCAAGAGCCTTTGCCACATCCTGAAAGCCCAGGGGTGACAGGTGCAAGCCATCCCATTTAATCATCATGGCTTGTCGAAAGCATATCATCCCAGTAGCTGACAGGTTTGGATCCCCTTTGAATGACACCTCAGTACTTAAGCCAATTGTTGAAATTGATCAATCTTGTTCATATTGTGGCATCATTCTTGGTGAGGGTAAGATGCTACCAAGGTCAGGGTTATACCGCCTGGGCTACATGCTCAGAGAGCCCTTTAGCGTGTCTCTTTCTCATGTAGCCAGTCCAGGAGGTATCGCCTCAGTCATCTTTGGCACACCAGCATGGACAATGACTGAGTTTATATTTGTACTCCTGCCTTGGAGTGACCTTTTCAGTGCTTGTAAGTTATGTGGCAGATCCTAGCGCCTCGGCTACAGGCTGCTCACCGTGACCTTCTCCTTGTTCAGCTCCAGGAGCGTGGAGCGCTGCGCCAGTGACGGGACAGAGCTCACCTATTACAAGTGTATCAGGTGTGTTGTTTTAGTCCTAAGGGCTGTGACTGTTTCGGCACCACTGGCTTGTGAGAGATATGCGTGTTGCACGGTTTTATTTTGGGGTAGCGGTTGCTTAGGCGTATTCGCTTTGGAGGTCTCTGCTGCTTAGGCGAGATCTACTTCAGAGCCCGAAAGTATGTTTTTGTGTGATTATGTGTTTGGGTTTGCTGTCGGTAGGCCTATGTGAGACTGGAATTGTAGGAGTGGTTTCCTTCTCCTCCTGACTGGTTATGCCAGTATTGAGTTGAGAGAGCTTGTATTCCAGTTTGGCTATATGGTTGCATCTCTCACATGGGTTGGAATTTGTTGGGAGGAGGAGAGGGTTAATGACAATCCCTCTGGCTGTTGTGAGTTATATTTCTCCCTTTGGGCCATAGTGATGCAGACTATACACTTTACAGTCCTGTAGATGTCAGCCTTGCAGGAGACTGGGCAACCTCTCTCCTGCAAGAATGGTTGAGCAAGTAATAGCCATTCAATCCCACCTTCATTACTAAGATCATCCTGCATCCAGTGCTACTTGTCATATCATCTGAGACATACTC
Source organism: Protopterus annectens (assembly GCF_019279795.1). Classification (NCBI taxonomy): domain Eukaryota; kingdom Metazoa; phylum Chordata; order Ceratodontiformes; family Protopteridae; genus Protopterus; species Protopterus annectens. The sequence goes on from NW_025054020.1 coordinate 2,820, forward strand.
GAGATGTAATCCCTATATGCTACAAATCCAGGCTTAATTATTGTGTTTTTTACTAATATATTACTTTTTAGTATGTCTAGCTGAAGCTTCAGAAATTCTTTCATATAAACAAGACCATTGTTAACTTTCTTCATAATAAGCATGCAGTATCTGTAGACTGCACATTAATGAATGGCTTGAAAGCTAGAGTAGAAATTAAATATTATAAAGCAAAAATGTGTTTAAGATGAAGTGAATTTATGTATTTGATAATTTATTACAACAAACTTTACAGAGGGTAGAGCAGCTATACGTATAAGGTAACAGAAGGCAATGACGTGAATAAGGCTGGAAATGTTGAATTATAGCAGACATACTCTAATACCAAAAGCCTGGATAAAAATTTATCAGTTATAGACACTTTAAAATTAGATATATTAAGTAATTACTTGGTGATGTAACTAAGAAAATGCCAAGATGTACAGTACTGACTAATGGAAGAAAGGTGGTAGAGGCAATTTATTTTCAGGACAGGATGAAATGCACTGTATAAGAAATTGATGACATAATAAAATGGAAGGGAAGACAGATGCTTTCCTTGAGTATAGGGACAGAGGGAAAGTGAATTCCTTCTAGATAGCTATACCATGCACATCACCAAATGAGGGAATGAAAGATGATGCTGGACATATACAGAAAACACCCAAGAAAGAATGATGAGATTTCAAGCTTGTATTGGTCAAACCAGAAGTGACAACCTTGGAAAATGGCAGCAGGGAGATTGGAAATAGAGTCTCAGCAGAACTGAACTTGAAACAGAAAAGGATGACCAAAACCTTGAAAGTAGATAATCTTGACGTAAGACTGACCACTGCAGATGAGTCGGTAATGTTTGATGATACAGTATAGATAACTAACCCAGTAGTAATGCCAAACTTAATGCAACAGCAGAAATCTGTGTGCACTGGAAACCAGCTATCGAAGCCTTTCAACTGTCCAGATTTTCACAGAATGTTCATATTTTGATTCATACTTTTGGTTTGTTCCTCATAAAATTTCTAGCAAATCATTGAGGGCTGAAATCACTAAATAGTAAGATATTTGAGTTTTAAACTTCATGTCCTCAAAAAATGCTAACGCAAAAACTGTTATTCTATCAACTTTCTAACTTTATTTATTTTCTGTTGACTGAGTTCATCCCACTAGCTGGTAGTGTCTTTTCAGAGAAGACCTGAAGTAGTATTTATACTACTAGGAAAAATTTGGCCAGAGCATCAGAGAACTTCCCTGCTCATAATTCTTGGGAGTGTGAATGATTTTGCATGAGCACTTCCTGATTCCTTTCCAGGCATGTTGGTGGCCCATAGAAACAGGGAGGTAGCTGGAAAGAGAATGGAGTAGTGACAGAAATGGGGGAGAAAGCTTGTACTGAGACTGGGGAATGTGGCCAGGAATCTGAGGAGATGTTCCAAATAAATTTTTTTGATGGAGGTGAGTCAGCAAATGATGTGATGAATATATAATTACTACCCTCCAGTTGGGAGCGTTGTGGGATGATTTACTTAAAGAAATGCTGATGCACAATGAGCCAGAAAATGAAGGAGACATTTCCTGATAGGACATTATGAAGAAAATATAAAAAGAGTATGCACAGATAATCCTGAAGAATAGCAGTGAGATGGAAAAGAAAACATAAGCAGAGAAAGTAAAAGAAAGCAAAAGGGGAGTAGCAGAAAAGGAAGAGGCAGAAGAAAATGAAAAAAAAAAACAAAACAGAAGGATGTGGTTAGGATTCAAACTGAAAAAGGCAAAGAAGTGGACAGGTATGAAGAGTGGGACAATATAATACCTCATTTTGGTGTAAAAGCATGAGGTAAGAGCATTTAATCTTATTAACAGAGAAACATTCTGTGACATTATATTTAAGAATATGAAAAAGAAAGCCTGTAAGCCGTGTAATCTTTACATGATAAAAGCATTTAACAGGGAAACAAAAAAGACCATTTATAATTTTGAACAAAGATAGAAAGAGACACTTTGAAAGGACATTAGAAAACTTTATGTAAAGAAGCATTGGACATTGCAAAAGTTTGTGATAAAAAGGGTTTATGGACTGGCAAATGGGATGGTAGTATTGTGTTAATAATAGAAAGAGAAAAAAACCATGCATATACCAAACATGATAAATGTTGAAGGGAATAGGAGTGTCATAAAATACTGGAGACAATCCATTTTTTTTGTTGTGAAAAAGGAGGACATTTGATCAGTAACTGTGATAAAAGAAAGTGTTATATTTGTGGGTAAATGGGACATGATGTAAAAACGTGAATTAAAATGTAATAAATGTAACAATGTTGGACATTTCTGGATAGATTGTAAAAATGAAATTAAGAGTTAGGAAAAATATAAAGAAAGACAAGAAAAATGAACAAAGAAGAAATTTTAGAAGTAGCAGAAATAGAAGAAAAATAAGATGAGAAAAAGTAATAAAGAAGACAAAGTAGAAGGCTGTGAAATACTTGGTGAAGAAGACATAAACTGGGAGATAGTAAATAAAATCTATTGGTGAAAGGGTAAAAAGATAGAAAAAGAAAATTTCAAGGGACAAATACAAAGTCAAAAACAGAAAGGAAATGGATGAACAAAAGCGCACATACACCTAATAGTTGGGGTTTGGTATAATGGTTAAGGTGTATAACTTACAGACACAAGGTACAGTGTTTGATTTTTACCTTTGGAAGGGAAATTTGATAGGCCTTGATTCATAGGTTCATTGGCTCACAGGTGTGTACTAGGCTAATGGCCCTGGAGCCTTTACAAACCTAGACCATAGGCTTACGCTGGCATCATGCCACCCGACCTTAGTTCCCAGTGCCTCTGTCGAGTAAAGCCACTGGAGTGATCCCTGGGGTGAATTTCTATTTCCGGGCCCACTCATCAAGATTTATCTTGAAGAGGACCAGTGAGGTGCTCCTGTTTGACATGTATCGGAAGTCTATTCCATAGCATGCAGTCTCTTGGGTTATGAACTATCCCTCCAGCATGTTCTGTTGATTGTAGTAATGAGGTTTAAGGTCTCTGAGGTGTGTGGTGCAGAGGGATTGATATTTATTTAGATGTAGCATTTCTAACAGAGCTAATAGACATGGCTTTGTAAGTCGTTGGTGAGAGGCCGCTTAAGTAGGCACAGGAGAAAGAGAATAGTTGAGAGTTTGAGTCTGTCCATAGGACAAATTGCTTTGGCAGAGGATCCCTTTAGAGGTACTTTGCAGCCTCTATTAATTTGTTGCAGGTGTCTAGTGAGGTACTTTGCTAAAATGGGGCATTGTACTCAATGTATGGTCTTAATGAGGGAAGAGTAGAGGAGACAATGACCTTCTTTTCTTCCTGGATGCAAAACCCTTAGTAATGAGATGCCACATAGGTCTTTTCTGACCATAGCTGGGTAATGTAGGAGCCAAACAGAGGTTGCTGTCAACCTGTGTTCCCAGATCTCGTATAACTCCTTCTGTGTTCTGTGGACTACCATCAATGCGGTAATTCATGGGAGCTTTTTTTTTTCTCCAAAGGGTATGATGACACATTTTTTGGCATTGAGCTTAAGACCATGGTTCTGACACCAGACATTGGTCCCTATAGTGAGGCTCCTTCTTGTAAGATGTCACCATCACTTGGGAGCATTAATAGCTCAACTTGTAACTGCCTGTGAACTTTATCACCCAGAGTCCCTTGGAGTTGGCCTGAACTTCAGAGAAGTAGATACCAAACAGGAGAGGACCCATATCCAAACCCTGTGGGACTCCACTCATGACTGGTCGGCAGTCTAACTTGGAGTCAGCTACTTTCACACTGTGGGTTCTCCCTGTGAGCCAGTTTGCAACCCACCTAGAGATATAGGGGTTGATGCCTAGCCATGGTGCTTTATATGATCCTGAGTGTCAGCGCTGGGCCTTTTACAGATCAAGGTAGGCTGTATGAACCACCTTGCCTTCATCCACAGCTCTGGTGACTGACTCAAAGAAGTCAATCAAGTTGAGCAAGCATGATCTACCCTTCACAAAACCAGACTGTGTGGGATTCAGAATTTGGAGATTCCTGATATCCTTGTTTATTAGGTTCATGATGATGGGATCCATAGCTTTGCATATCAGACTTATCAGGCTAATAGGGCGATAGTTCCCAGGGTCTGTAGTCACTCCTCCTTTGTGGACAGGGATGACTGCAGCAGTGCACCATTTGGTAGGGACAAGCCTGAGGTGAGGGTGTGATTGAACAGGGCACACTGGTGAGGTGCCAGTTCACTCTGTAGTTCATGTAGAACACAGCCAGGTATATTGTCAGGTCCCATAGAAGCTGTATTCCTGGCCTTGGACAGTACTGTTTTAACCTGTGCAGCAGTAATACTGGGTGCCTGGCAATCTACTAGCATTGTAATTGGTCCCTATGGGGAGAGGCAAAGTTGGCACTGAATTCCAGAAGGCTGGGCCAGCATATTGGCAATATCTGTTATTCAGTATAGGAGGCACTGTCGTGCAGTAGCTCAGAGCAAATCTGGGTATTGCCATGGAGATTATTTGGCACAACTATAGAAGGCCTTGTGGTTGTTCCTTACTATCTCTGCTGCATACCGTTTCATAGCTACTTTAGAGGATCCTAATGAGGGATCCAACTTTTGTTGAGGCCAGATATGAGATTTTCCAGTCTTGGGCCTTCACCTTGTTCTGCATCAGTTTCCTCCTTCTGTTGTAGAGTTTGCTTATGGCAGAGGACCACCAGAATGGCTTTCTTTTTTTGGAGGAGAGCATCTTGGTTCTGTTGGGTATGACAAGATCCATGCATTTGTGTAGGTGTTTGTACAGTGCATTGGTGTATGATTCGGTGGTCATGCAAATATTCTCCATTTGCATGGGTGCAATGGTTAGCCACCTCTGTTTTTAAGAGCCCAAAGTTAGCTTTGGAGAAGGTTTTCATGGTGGTTACCTTTGCAGGGGGGGTGGGTGGGATGTGGATTTCCAAGGTGATTAGTTTGTGGTCGGATCTAACCAGAGAGGAATTGACTACTGGTGTAGAGCAATGGTCACCCATGTTAGTAAAGACCAGGTCAAGGATGTTGCTACCTCTAGTGGGGGTAAGAATGAGCTGGTTTAGGGCATTGGAATTAATGAATTCCTGGAAACATTGGGCTGTTGTACTGGTACATGAGTAGTTTTCCCAGATAATGGAGGGGTAGTTGAAGTCACCCAGTATCAGAGTGTTAAGTTGGACCCTAATATTCTCCAGGATGCTTAGGAACATGGAATGTGTGTATTGGCACATGGTTGGGGATCTATAGCAGGCTACAACCTGAATCACTGTCTTACCCAATGTTAGCTGCACCTGAAGTATCTCAGATACATTATGTTGGGCTACCAGTCTGGAGATGTGCGCATCATTTATGAATATGGCAATATAAATATCATTCCCCATTTTTATAAAATGATGTTATAATAATATGATCTTTCCAAAACTGTATTATTAGTATTATTCCTTCTTCATTCCCTATTTTCTTTTTTATACATTTTTATGCCTTTGCCTATATATATATATATATATATATATATATATATATATATATATATATATATATATATATATAGATTCACTTCATAACACTGAAAAGCTCAAACACTAAACACTGAAACCAAAACACACTGGAAACCCCCAAAATCTTGAAACCCAAAACACTGAAACACATATCATACATATACTGAGTTTAAACAACATAAATCATAGCACTTTCCACTGTGCAACCAGGGCAAGCAGCCCCTCTCACACCTGCTAATAACACCACCTGCTACTTAAATATGTCAACTCCAAGACTGCACTTAGTGTAGTGAAGTGCAATCTTGGAGTTGATTTATATAAGCAGGGTGGTTGGGCTTGCCCCTGGTTACACTTGGTGGAAAGTGCTGTGATTTATGTTGTTTAAACACAGTATATATATGATATGTGTTTTCAGTGTTTTGAGTTTCAGTGTTTTGAGTTTTCAAGATTTTTAAGTTTCAGTGTTTTGAGTTTCAGTGTTTTGAGCTTTCAGTGTTATGAAGTGAATCTCTCTCTCTCTCTCTCGATATATATATATATATATATATATATATATATATATATATATATATATATATATAAGCAAAGGAATAAAAAAGGGTAAAAAAGAACGTAGGGAAGGAAGAAGGAATGATACTAATAATACAGTTTTGGAAAGATCATATTATTATAAGAACATTTTATAAAAATGGGGGATGATATTTAAGGAAAAATATAAAAAATGCTTTTTATAGTAGCAATATGATGTGAGAAAAGTAGAGAAAGAAAAATATAAAATAATATAAAATGATGCATTGGGCAATTTAGAACATGATAGAAAATATCTTAACAAAGAAACAGGATTATATGAAAGAAATCAAGTGAAAATACAAGAATTGTTATATAAGCAAAGGTATTTTTGCAAGAAAAAAGACTATGTACTGAGTTATTGAAGCAGATTAGTAAAGACGATGGCAGTGTAATGAGAGAAATAAAATTGTGAAAGGAGAAACAGAAAGAACTCAGGAAAACATTATGATTAGTATAGTATACTTTCTTCTTCTTTCGGCTTTTTCCCGGTTGGGGTCGCCACAGCGGATCACCTGTCCGCTCATGATTGGCAGTGGAGTTTTACAGTGTCGAGTTACCAGCCCAGTGCCCAACCTTCCACAGAAGGCAGACACATGTACACACTCACACCTAGGGCCAGTTTAGTGTGTCCAATCCACCTACAGCATGTCTTTGGGATGTGGGAGGAAACTGGAGCACCCTGAGGAAACCCATGCGACCACAGAGAGGACATGCAGACTCCACACAGAAGGCATCCCAGCTGGG
>NW_025054021.1:0-14808 GCF_019279795.1 Protopterus annectens
GTATTTCTGTGCATGTGTGTTGCATTTCATGGACAGCTATCATCAACATTAAACACGCTTGCGGTGCATATGTATACCCGTGATTTACAATGAGTTCCCGTGGCGCATCATTGATGGCGCCATACTTGTCGTTTTGTAATTTTTGAGTCCAGTCATGGACACCACTGTGCATATGTAATGTGTACAGCTTGTCGGACTGTGTCCTTGTGAACAGTGGGTTTCACTGATGCTGTGTGTTCAACAATTGCAGATGTCTGCTTGACTACCCATACTGTGTAGTGCTACAGGAACTATGTTTTCCGCTGCCAGAACCCAATTGTGTACATCCACTGTTGCAGGTTAACAAACACTTTCATACACAGAGGTCACGGTTGGAAAGTACTGCCACTTCATTATCGGAACAACACCTCCAGGCTGTGTATATCATGTGAACTTTAGGCCGGTCTTACCGGCCATTTGCAATTGTAATTAGCAGACACGTGTCAATACATGTATGATAAGACATATTGCCATGCTGACGTTGATCTATGTTATTTGGACATTGGCATCTGCCTTTGGCATCCGTTGCTGTGTGTGTTGCCAGTGAACATACACATTGCTTGCTCAGAGGCGGACTACACAATTCTGCACACTACTGTGGTCTCCTTTATGAGCCCTGAGCCAGTGGTCGACAGTACTGCAGCCACTGCATCAATCACATTTGCCATCTACCAGTACCTACAGGACTGCATGTACCAGGCATTCACTTACCCAACTGTGGTTCATTGTACCAATGCCAAGCGTCCAGTGTGGTGTACCCCAGCCATACACATGATGTACAACACGAGGAGGTGGCTACTACAGGGTGGAGCAGACACCTTGTGAGGTGTGACACCCTTGGTCATCATATGTGTAGAGTTACACAATGTCATGGGATTGTCCAGGGCACATTCCACAGATATACCTACATGGACCTGGCTGACAATCATACCACCTTCAGTTGCTATGCTCGACACCTGTGAGGTCACTACCACATATGCTCTGACTGGGTTCACATAGAGGTGGGGTTTACTCAACATACACACATTGCCGACATACAGGCTGACAGGTCCAGTGAGGACATCTCCACACCCTCCACCACACATGTGGAGATGTCTGTACCAGCGTTTGTGGTCACCAAATGTTCTGTGACACACAGGTGGGACATGCTCTCTCCAGGGTAGTGTGAATAGCATCCATGAGACCAGATGGTGAGCCCGCTGTGTACTCCACTATCTCATTTGGGATTAGGACCCACAGTTAGGACAGCTATTTCTTTATAGCCTCACCTCAGGTAGGGTGCCCAGGTTGTATCGCATGACAACTGTATTCCCACATCACGGGCAAAATGCCTCCACTGAGGCTGGTTATTACTGTCCCAGTACCCTGAGGAGACCTATCTGCATAGACATGGGGTGGGATCATACTGCGGTTCGTATATGACTGCATAGGGGACATACATACTCGTGATCCCACACGGTTTGTCTTGTTCAGGGGCGGTTCATGCCTTTAAGACATGGTTGACATTTTCGACGGTCACCCAGCCCATTGCTGGGGTGTTGCAGTCCATACAGCCTACCTCGTCCTGGCAAAGGGCTTCATAACATTACCCCTCAGGTAACGTTAATGAAACCATTGGCTGGGATGTGAACATGTACATCACAGAATGTGTTGTCAACTGTCTATGTGACACAACCCACATGGTCATAGTTGCTGGCTGCATGTCAGACCAACTGCCTGTCACAGGTGGTGTCCCATGTTGCCATTCCGCGGGTGCACCCCTGTCATACATCTACATTTCCACGGTACAGGCACACACAGCGGTGTTATGGGTAACATTGTTTGCAGATGCTTGCAGAACAGATGCCATACTGGGACGGACATCTGACACAGATATCCTTCAAGGGGCCTCCGGATATGCATATCTGCTGTCAGGACATGTCCCACAGCTAACTGGTACATAATGCAAAGTCATACCTGTCGAGTAGTAGGTCACCCCTGTACAGCGTATAGGTGGCTGTCCACACAGCACAGGGGTGACTACCAGGGATCAGGGGACAGGGTTTGTCGGTCGCTTTCATTGAACACACACATTGCTATCGTGGATCTGTGGGACTTCTACATTGACCACCTGTATGTGCACGGAGTCACATCTGACTTCACAGCCCGACACGCATACACGGTCACTATATAGCATAGAACTTCACTTATTTGCCTAAGTATGAGCTTATTGTTGTGGCAGTTTGGTAGCTTATTCTGTTTCTTGGGACATTTAGGTATTTCAGTTACGGAAATAACCGATTCAGGCTACAATTACATTAAATACGGAAATCATTATGACCTACACTCTTCGTGACACTTCCCGCTTTTAATGCTTTATTTCGAACACGATGCCAATACAGGGACTGCCCTCGCTAAGTGGGACGGTTGGTGACCTTAGTCGCTACTCCTATGTCGGTGCGGCGGTTGACATGCTGCTGTACACCTTCTCTGACTATGCACACTCACAGTACATTGCTGTAATGGACACGGTATTACGCGTATCCTTTGTTCCATGGACAGGTACCTTTCGGGCAGCGTGGGTTTTATTTGCTAATCTTGTTTAGTTGGGACGCATACTTTGTTCCATACTCTGCTCACATTTCATTCTGCACGGGCCATGGCTGCAGCCATTTCTATTCTGGGCGGACTATGGCAGACAGCACGTTAGGTTGCTCTTCGCCTGCCTGCTTAAACACGCCTACTGACGATCCCACTTGGGCTCGCCTCACGACACCACGCACATGCCTGTGGTTACGGTGCACTCTCATTAATATGCATATATGCTACTGCCTGCTATGAATGCACCGCAAGCCTTCACTGCCTTTGCTTCGAGCTTCATGATTACATATTAATGTTTTTAAACTCTTCATACATATATTCCCACAAATTCATTACATATTAATGTTTTTAAACTCTTCATACATATATTTCCCACAAATTCATTACATATTAATGTTTTTAAACTCTTCATACATATATTCCCACAAATTCATTACATATTAATGTTTTTAAACTCTTCATACATATATTCCCACAAATTCATTACATATTAATGTTTTTAAACTCTTCATACATATATTCCCACAAATTCATTACATATTAATGTTTTTAAACTCTTCATACATATATTCCCACAAATTCATTACATATTAATGTTTTTAAACTCTTCATACATATATTCCCACAAATTCATTACATATTAATGTTTTTAAACTCTTCATACATATATTTCCCACAAATTCATTACATATTAATGTTTTTAAACTCTTCATACATATATTCCCACAAATTCATTACATATTAATGTTTTTAAACTCTTCATACATATATTCCCACAAATTCATTACATATTAATGTTTTTAAACTCTTCATACATATATTCCCACAAATTCATTACATATTAATGTTTTTTAAACTCTTCATACATATATTCCACAAATTCATTACATATTAATGTTTTTAAACTCTTCATACATATATTCCTCAAATTCATTACATATTAATGTTTTTAAACTCTTCATACATATATTCCACAAATTCATTACATATTAATGTTTTTAAACTCTTCATACATATATTCCCACAAATTCATTACATATTAATGTTTTTAAACTCTTCATACATATATTCCCACAAATTCATTACATATTAATGTTTTTAAACTCTTCATACATATATTCCCACAAATTCATTACATATTAATGTTTTTAAACTCTTCATACATATATTCCCACAAATTCATTACATATTAATGTTTTTAAACTCTTCATACATATATTCCCACAAATTCATTACATATTAATGTTTTTAAACTCTTCATACATATATTCCCACAAATTCATTACATATTAATGTTTTTAAACTCTTCATACATATATTCCCACAAATTCATTACATATTAATGTTTTTTTTAAACTCTTCATACATATATTCCCACAAATTCATTACATATTAATGTTTTTAAACTCTTCATATATATATTCCCACAAATTCATTACATATTAATGTTTTTAAACTCTTCATACATATATTCCCACAAATTCATTACATATTAATGTTTTTAAACTCTTCATACATATATTCCCACAAATTCATTACATATTAATGTTTTTAAACTCTTCATACATATATTCCCACAAATTCATTACATATTAATGTTTTTAAACTCTTCATACATATATTCCCACAAATTCATTACATATTAATGTTTTTAAACTCTTCATACATATATTCCCACAAATTCATTACATATTAATGTTTTTAAACTCTTCATACATATATTCCCACAAATTCATTACATATTAATGTTTTTAAACTCTTCATACATATATTCCCACAAATTCATTACATATTAATGTTTTTAAACTCTTCATACATATATTCCCACAAATTCATTACATATTAATGTTTTTAAACTCTTCATACATATATTCCACAAATTCATTACATATTAATGTTTTTAAACTCTTCATACATATATTCCCACAAATTCATTACATATTAATGTTTTTAAACTCTTCATACATATATTCCCACAAATTCATTACATATTAATGTTTTTAAACTCTTCATACATATATTCCCACAAATTCATTACATATTAATGTTTTTAAACTCTTCATACATATATTCCCACAAATTCATTACATATTAATGTTTTTAAACTCTTCATACATATATTCCCACAAATTCATTACATATTAATGTTTTTAAACTCTTCATACATATATTCCCACAAATTCATTACATATTAATGTTTTTAAACTCTTCATACATATATTCCCACAAATTCATTACATATTAATGTTTTTAAACTCTTCATACATATATTCCCACAAATTCATTACATATTAATGTTTTTAAACTCTTCATATATTCCCAATATTACATATTAATTTTTAAAATTCATTACATATTAATGTTTTAAACTCTTCATACATACATATTAATGTTTTTAAACTCTTCATACATATATTCCAACAAATTCATTACATATTAATGTTTTTAAACTCTTCATACATATATTCCCACAAATTCATTACATATTAATGTTTTTAAACTCTTCATACATATATTCCCACAAATTCATTACATATTAATGTTTTTAAACTCTTCATACATATATTCCACAAATTCATTACATATTAATGTTTTTAAACTCTTCATACATATATTCCCACAAATTCATTACATATTAATGTTTTTAAACTCTTCATACATATATTTCCCACAAATTCATTACATATTAATGTTTTTAAACTCTTCATACATATATTCCCACAAATTCATTACATATTAATGTTTTTAAACTCTTCATACATATATTCCCACAAATTCATTACATATTAATGTTTTTAAACTCTTCATACATATATTCCCACAAATTCATTACATATTAATGTTTTTAAACTCTTCATACATATATTCCCACAAATTCATTACATATTAATGTTTTTAAACTCTTCATACATATATTCCCACAAATTCATTACATATTAATGTTTTTAAACTCTTCATACATATATTCCCACAAATTCATTACATATTAATGTTTTTAAACTCTTCATACATATATTCCCACAAATTCATTACATATTAATGTTTTTAAACTCTTCATACATATATTCCCACAAATTCATTACATATTAATGTTTTTAAACTCTTCATACATATATTCCCACAAATTCATTACATATTAATGTTTTTAAACTCTTCATATATATATATTCCCACAAATTCATTACATATTAATGTTTTTAAACTCTTCATACATATATTCCCACAAATTCATTACATATTAATGTTTTTAAACTCTTCATACATATATTCCCACAAATTCATTACATATTAATGTTTTTAAACTCTTCATACATATATTCCCACAAATTCATTACATATTAATGTTTTTAAACTCTTCATACATATATTTCCACAAATTCATTACATATTAATGTTTTTAAACTCTTCATACATATATTTCCACAAATTCATTACATATTAATGTTTTTAAACTCTTCATACATATATTCCCACAAATTCATTACATATTAATGTTTTTAAACTCTTCATACATATATTTCCCACAAATTCATTACATATTAATGTTTTTAAACTCTTCATACATATATTCCCACAAATTCATTACATATTAATGTTTTTAAACTCTTCATACATATATTCCCACAAATTCATTACATATTAATGTTTTTAAACTCTTCATACATATATTCCCACAAATTCATTACATATTAATGTTTTTAAACTCTTCATACATATATTCCCACAAATTCATTACATATTAATGTTTTTAAACTCTTCATACATATATTCCCACAAATTCATTACATATTAATGTTTTTAAACTCTTCATACATATATTCCCACAAATTCATTACATATTAATGTTTTTAAACTCTTCATACATATATTCCCACAAATTCATTACATATTAATGTTTTTAAACTCTTCATACATATATTCCCACAAATTCATTACATATTAATGTTTTTAAACTCTTCATACATATATTCCCACAAATTCATTACATATTAATGTTTTTAAACTCTTCATACATATATTCCCACAAATTCATTACATATTAATGTTTTTAAACTCTTCATACATATATTCCCACAAATTCATTACATATTAATGTTTTTAAACTCTTCATACATATATTCCCACAAATTCATTACATATTAATGTTTTTAAACTCTTCATACATATATTCCCACAAATTCATTACATATAAACTCTACATACATATATTCCCACAAATTCATTACGTATTAATGTTTTTAAACTCTTCATACATATATTCCCCCGAATTCATTACACATTAATGTTTTTAAACTCTTCATACATATATTCCCACAAATTCATTACATATTAATGTTTTTAAACTCTTCATACATATATTCCCACAAATTCATTACATATTAATGTTTTTAAACTCTTCATACATATATTCTCCAAATTCATTACATATTAATGTTTTTAAACTCTTCATACATATATATTCCCACAAATTCATTACATATTAATGTTTTTAAACTCTTCATACATATATTCCCACAAATTCATTACATATTAATGTTTTTAAACTCTTCATACATATATTCCCACAAATTCATTACATATTAATGTTTTTAAACTCTTCATACATATATTCCCACAAATTCATTACATATTAATGTTTTTAAACTCTTCATACATATATTCCCACAAATTCATTACATATTAATGTTTTTAAACTCTTCATACAAATATTTCCCACAAATTCATTACGTATTAATGTTTTTAAACTCTTCATACATATATTCCCCGAATTCATTACACATTAATGTTTTTTTAAACTCTTCATACATATATTACCACAAATTTATTACATAGTATTTTTTTTAAACTCTTCATACATATATTCCCACAAATTCATTACATATTAATGTTTTTAAACTCTTCATACATATATTCCCACAAATTCATTACATATTAATGTTTTTAAACTCTTCATACATATATTCCCACAAATTCATTACATATTAATGTTTTTAAACTCTTCATACATATATTCCCACAAATTCATTACATATTAATGTTTTTAAACTCTTCATACATATATTCCCACAAATTCATTACATATTAATGTTTTTAAACTCTTCATACATATATTCCCACAAATTCATTACATATTAATGTTTTTAAACTCTTCATACATATATTTCCCACAAATTCATTACATATTAATGTTTTTAAACTCTTCATACATATATTCCCACAAATTCATTACATATTAATGTGTTTTAAGCTCTTCATACATATATTCCCACAAATTCATTACATATTAATCTTTTTTTACACTCTTCATACATATATTCCCACAAATGCATTACATATTAATGTTTTTTAAACTCTTCATACATATATTCCCACAAATTCATTACATATTAATGTTTTTAAACTCTTCATACATATATTCCAACAAATTCATTACATATTAATGTTTTTTTAAACTCTTCATACATATATTCCCACAAATTCATTACATATTAATGTTTTTAAACTCTTCATACATATATTCCCACAAATTCATTACATATTAATGTTTTTAAACTCTTCATACATATATTCCCACAAATTCATTACATATTAATGTTTTAAACTCTTCATATATATATTCCCACAAATTCATTACATATTAATGTTTTTAAACTCTTCATACATATATTCCCACAAATTCATTACATATTAATGTTTTTAAACTCTTCATACATATATTCCCACAAATTCATTACATATTAATGTTTTTAAACTCTTCATACATATATTCCCACAAATTCATTACATATTAATGTTTTTAAACTCTTCATACATATATTCCCACAAATTCATTACATATTAATGTTTTTAAACTCTTCATACATATATTCCCACAAATTCATTACATATTAATGTTTTTAAACTCTTCATACATATATTTCCACAAATTCATTACATATTAATGTTTTTAAACTCTTCATACATATATTCCCACAAATTCATTACATATTAATGTTTTTAAACTCTTCATACATATATTTCCCACAAATTCATTACATATTAATGTTTTTAAACTCTTCATACATATATTTCCCACAAATTCATTTCATATTAATGTTTTTAAACTCTTCATACATATATTCCCACAAATTCATTACATATTAATGTTTTTAAACTCTTCATACATATATTCCCACAAATTCATTACATATTAATGTTTTTAAACTCTTCATACATATATTCCCACAAATTCATTACATATTAATGTTTTTAAACTCTTCATACATATATTCCCACAAATTCATTACATATTAATGTTTTTAAACTCTTCATATATATATATATATATATATATATATTCCCACAAATTCATTACATATTAATGTTTTTAAACTCTTCATACATATATTCCCACAAATTCATTACATATTAATGTTTTTAAACTCTTCATACATATATTCCCACAAATTCATTACATATTAATGTTTTTAAACTCTTCATACATATATTCCCACAAATTCATTACATATTAATGTTTTTAAACTCTTCATACATATATTCCCACAAATTCATTACATATTAATGTTTTTAAACTCTTCATACATATATTCCCACAAATTCATTACATATTAATGTTTTTAAACTCTTCATATATATATATATATATATATATATATATATATATATATATATATATATATATATATATTCCCACAAATTCATTACATATTAATGTTTTTAAACTCTTCATACATATATTTCCCACAAATTCATTACATATTAATGTTTTTAAACTCTTCATACATATATTCCCACAAATTCATTACATATTAATGTTTTTAAACTCTTCATACATATATTCCCACATATATTCCCACAAATTCATTACATATTAATGTTTTTAAACTCTTCATACATATATTCCCACAAATTCATTACATATTAATGTTTTTAAACTCTTCATACATATATTCCCACAAATTCATTACATATTAATGTTTTTAAACTCTTCATACATATATTCCCACAAATTCATTACATATTAATGTTTTTAAACTCTTCATACATATATTCCCACAAATTCATTACATATTAATGTTTTTAAACTCTTCATACATATATTTCCCACAAATTCATTACATATTAATGTTTTTAAACTCTTCATACATATATTCCCACAAATTCATTACATATTAATGTTTTTAAACTCTTCATACATATATTCCCAAAAATCATTACATATTAATGTTTTTAAACTCTTCATACATATATTCCCACAAATTCATTACATATTAATGTTTTTAAACTCTTCATACATATATTCCCACAAATTCATTACATATTAATGTTTTTAAACTCTTCATACATATATTCCCACAAATTCATTACATATTAATGTTTTTAAACTCTTCATACATATATTCCCACAAATTCATTACATATTAATGTTTTTAAACTCTTCATACATATATTCCCACAAATTCATTACATATTAATGTTTTTAAACTCTTCATACATATATTCCCACAAATTCATTACATATTAATGTTTTTAAACTCTTCATACATATATTCCCACAAATTCATTACATATTAATGTTTTTAAACTCTTCATACATATATTTCCCACAAATTCATTACATATTAATGTTTTTAAACTCTTCATACATATATTTCCCACAAATTCATTTCATATTAATGTTTTTAAACTCTTCATACATATATTCCCACAAATTCATTACATATTAATGTTTTTAAACTCTTCATACATATATTCCCACAAATTCATTACATATTAATGTTTTTAAACTCTTCATACATATATTCCCACAAATTCATTACATATTAATGTTTTTAAACTCTTCATACATATATTCCCACAAATTCATTACATATTAATGTTTTTAAACTCTTCATACATATATTCCCACAAATTCATTACATATTAATGTTTTTAAACTCTTCATACATATATTCCCACAAATTCATTACATATTAATGTTTTTAAACTCTTCATACATATATTCCCACAAATTCATTACATATTAATGTTTTTAAACTCTTCATACATATATTCCCACAAATTCATTACATATTAATGTTTTTAAACTCTTCATATATATATATTCCCACAAATTCATTACATATTAATGTTTTTAAACTCTTCATACATATATTCCACAAATTCATTACATATTAATGTTTTTAAACTCTTCATACATATATTCCCACAAATTCATTACATATTAATGTTTTTAAACTCTTCATACATATATTCCCACAAATTCATTACATATTAATGTTTTTAAACTCTTCATACATATATTCCCACAAATTCATTACATATTAATGTTTTTAAACTCTTCATACATATATTTCCCACAAATTCATTACATATTAATGTTTTTAAACTCTTCATACATATATTCCCACAAATTCATTACATATTAATGTTTTTAAACTCTTCATACATATATTCCCACAAATTCATTACATATTAATGTTTTTAAACTCTTCATACATATATTTCCCACAAATTCATTACATATTAATGTTTTTAAACTCTTCATACATATATTCCCACAAATTCATTACATATTAATGTTTTTAAACTCTTCATACATATATTCCCACAAATTCATTACATATTAATGTTTTTAAACTCTTCATACATATATTCCCACAAATTCATTACATATTAATGTTTTTAAACTCTTCATACATATATTCCCACAAATTCATTACATATTAATGTTTTTAAACTCTTCATACATATATTCCCACAAATTCATTACATATTAATGTTTTTAAACTCTTCATACATATATTCCCACAAATTCATTACATATTAATGTTTTTAAACTCTTCATACATATATTCCCACAAATTCATTACATATTAATGTTTTTAAACTCTTCATACATATATTTCCCACAAATTCATTACATATTAATGTTTTTAAACTCTTCATACATATATTCCCACAAATTCATTACATATTAATGTTTTTAAACTCTTCATACATATATTCCAACAAATTCATTACATATTAATGTTTTTAAACTCTTCATACATATATTCCCACAAATTCATTACATATTAATGTTTTTAAACTCTTCATATATATATATTCCCACAAATTCATTATATATTAATATTTTTAAACTCTTCATACATGTATTCCCACAAATTCATTACATATTAATGTTTTTAAACTCTTCATACATATATTCCCACAAATTCATTACATATTAATGTTTTTAAACTCTTCATACATATATTCCCACAAATTCATTACATATTAATGTTTTTAAACTCTTCATACATATATTCCCACAAATTCATTACATATTAATGTTTTTAAACTCTTCATACATATATTCCCACAAATTCATTACATATTAATGTTTTTAAACTCTTCATACATATATTCCCACAAATTCATTACATATTAATGTTTTTAAACTCTTCATACATATATTCCCACAAATTCATTACATATTAATGTTTTTAAACTCTTCATACATATATTCCCACAAATTCATTACATATTAATGTTTTTAAACTCTTCATACATATATTCCCACAAATTCATTACATATTAATGTTTTTTAAACTCTTCATACATATATTCCCACAAATTCATTACATATTAATGTTTTTAAACTCTTCATACATATATTCCCACAAATTCATTACATATTAATGTTTTTAAACTCTTCATACATATATTCCCACAAATTCATTACATATTAATGTTTTTAAACTCTTCATACATATATTCCCACAAATTCATTACATATTAATGTTTTTAAACTCTTCATACATATATTCCCACAAATTCATTACATATTAATGTTTTTAAACTCTTCATACATATATTCCCACAAATTCATTACATATTAATGTTTTTAAACTCTTCATACATATATTCCCACAAATTCATTACATATTAATGTTTTTAAACTCTTCATACATATATTCCCACAAATTCATTACATATTAATGTTTTTAAACTCTTCATACATATATTCCCACAAATTCATTACATATTAATGTTTTTAAACTCTTCATACATATATTCCCACAAATTCATTACATATTAATGTTTTTAAACTCTTCATACATATATTTCCCACAAATTCATTACATATTAATGTTTTTAAACTCTTCATACATATATTCCCACAAATTCATTACATATTAATGTTTTTAAACTCTTCATACATATATTCCCACAAATTCATTACATATTAATGTTTTTAAACTCTTCATACATATATTCCACAAATTCATTACATATTAATGTTTTTAAACTCTTCATACATATATTCCCACAAATTCATTACATATTAATGTTTTTAAACTCTTCATACATATATTCCCACAAATTCATTACATATTAATGTTTTTAAACTCTTCATACATATATTCCCACAAATTCATTACATATTAATGTTTTTAAACTCTTCATACATATATTCCCACAAATTCATTACATATTAATGTTTTTAAACTCTTCATACATATATTCCCACAAATTCATTACATATTAATGTTTTTAAACTCTTCATATATATATATATATATATATATATATATATATATATATATATATATATATATATATATATTCCCACAAATTCATTACATATTAATGTTTTTAAACTCTTCATACATATATTCCCACAAATTCATTACATATTAATGTTTTTAAACTCTTCATACATATATTCCCACAAATTCATTACATATTAATGTTTTTAAACTCTTCATACATATATTCCCACAAATTCATTACATATTAATGTTTTTAAACTCTTCATACATATATTCCCACAAATTCATTACATATTAATGTTTTTAAACTCTTCATACATATATTCCCACAAATTCATTACATATTAATGTTTTTAAACTCTTCATACATATATTCCCACAAATTCATTACATATTAATGTTTTTAAACTCTTCATACATATATTCCACAAATTCATTACATATTAATGTTTTTAAACTCTTCATACATATATTCCCACAAATTCATTACATATTAATGTTTTTAAACTCTTCATACATATATTCCCACAAATTCATTACATATTAATGTTTTTAAACTCTTCATACATATATTCCCACAAATTCATTACATATTAATGTTTTTAAACTCTTCATACATATATTCCCACAAATTCATTACATATTAATGTTTTTAAACTCTTCATACATATATTCCCACAAATTCATTACATATTAATGTTTTTAAACTCTTCATACATATATTCCCACAAATTCATTACATATTAATGTTTTTAAACTCTTCATACATATATTCCCACAAATTCATTACATATTAATGTTTTTAAACTCTTCATACATATATTCCCACAAATTCATTACATATTAATATATATATATATATTCCCACAAATTCATTACATATTAATGTTTTTAAACTCTTCATACATATATTCCCACAAATTCATTACATATTAATGTTTTTAAACTCTTCATACATATATTCCCACAAATTCATTACATATTAATGTTTTTAAACTCTTCATACATATATTCCCACAAATTCATTACATATTAATGTTTTTAAACTCTTCATACATATATTCCCACAAATTCATTACATATTAATGTTTTTAAACTCTTCATACATATATTCCCACAAATTCATTACATATTAATGTTTTTAAACTCTTCATACATATATTCCCACAAATTCATTACATATTAATGTTTTTAAACTCTTCATACATATATTCCCACAAATTCATTACATATTAATGTTTTTAAACTCTTCATACATATATTCCCACAAATTCATTACATATTAATGTTTTTAAACTCTTCATACATATATTTCCCACAAATTCATTACGTATTAATGTTTTTAAACTCTTCATACATATATTCCCACAAATTCATTACACTTTCCCCGGGATTTATGAACCTTGCGCCAGGCGCCCGCATAGCGTTGGCGTTATAACGCCAAATATGGCTGCTGGCGATTCAGGTATGAATAATTCACGTGCTACAGTGGCGGTTCGTCTCCGCGCCCGGTGTGGTATGCAAAACACGCAATGACGCGGTATTGCACCGGCAAATGAGGGCAATAGCGATCCCGCAGTGGCGCGGGGCGTGGCGTGAGAACGCGGCAGTAAAAACCAAAAAGCGGTTTACATTTACCCGGGAGGAAGTA
>NW_025054022.1:0-10792 GCF_019279795.1 Protopterus annectens
CTACATGGGTGTTCGAATAAACCAGACTACTATCAACCTGGGTCCCCAGGTCCCTGATAACTTCTTCTGTGCTCAGTGGATTGCCACCTATTTGGTAGCTAGGGGTAACCTTGTTTTTCCCGAAGGGTATGACTATGCATTTTTGGCATTTAACTTTAGGCCATGGCTCTGGCACCAGTTATCCGTTTCTGTGAGACCCTTCTGAAGGATATCTGTGTCAGATGTGTTTTCTACTATGGCCCAGTTTGCAGTCATCTGCAAACTTTGTCAGCCATAACCCTCCTGTGTTTGCTTGTACTTGGAAAAGTAGATGCCAAACAAGAGTGGGCCCAGGACTGAGCCCTGTGGTACACCACTTGTGACAGGCTTTGAGTCTGACATGGCGCCAGCAACTCTGACCCTGTGGGTTCTGTCACTCAGCCAGTTTGCAACCCATCTTGTGATGTATGGGTTAACATTTAAGCTGATGAGTTTTTCAATGATACCCGAGTGGGGTATTGTATCAAAGGCCTTGCCAGATCGAGGTAGGCTGTATGGACTGCCTTTCCCTCATCAATGGCTTTGGTGACTGTTTGAAAAAGTCAACCAAGTTTAGAAGGCATGATCTGCCTTTGACAAAGCCAAACTGGGATGGATCCAAAGTCTGCAAATTCCCTATGTCTTTATTTATGAGGTCCATTATGATCCTCTCCATGGCTTTGCAGATAAGGCTTGTCAAGCTAATGGGCGGTAATTTCCAGGGTCGGTGGAGGCACCGCCTTTGTGAAGTGGGACCACAGTTGCAGTGCGCCACTCCTGGGTACGTATCCAGAGGTAAGACTATGATTAAACAGCTGTCCTAGCTGTGGGTTTAATTCCTCGTTGAGTTCGTGGAGCACACAGCCGGGGACACCATCAGGTCCCATGGATGCTGTGTTTTTGCTTTGGAGAGAGCAGTTCTCACTTGGGCGTTGGAGATGTTTGGGGGCTGCAATCGCTTGGTATAGATATCTCTCCTTTTGGGGAGGGGAGAAGTTTGCACTGAACCTGTCAGCCAGTATGTTGGCAATGTCTGTAGGATCAGTAATCTTCACATCATTTTGAACTAGTTCTGAGCATATCTGGGAGTTTCCTCCCAGGTTTCTAACATAGCTAAAGAAGGCCTTATGTTTGTCTTGTGAGTCTTTAGCTATTTTTCTCTCAAAATTTGCTTTGGATGATTTTATGAGAGCTCTTAGTTTTTACTTATAGTGATCAAGGGTGTCTTACCTTTTAAGGATTTTGCTCTATCTTGTAGTAGCTTCCTCCTTTTGTTGTAGAGTTTGTTTATGGCTGGGGTCCACCAGACTGGAGGCTTGCCTTTGGTACAAAGAGTCTTTGTTTTGCTTGGGATTGCCTTATCCATGCAGTCCTGCAGGTGCTGGTAGAAGGCATTTGTAAGTGATTCAGCGGCTTGAGTACTGTTTTCCGTGCTCGGGGCCTTAAAGGAGACCACACTAGTCTTTAGAAGTGTGAAGTCGGCTTTGAGAAGTTCTTTACTGTGGTCTTTTTATTTCAGGTGGGGTGGGATGAGGACCTCCAGCGAGATTAGTTTGTGATCTGATCTCACCAGTGAGGGGTATACTTCCGGTGTTGAACATTGTGCTCCCATGTTCGTGATGATGAGATCAAGTATGTTTTCTCCTCTTGTGGGGATGGTGACTAGTTGTTCCATGGCATTTGAGTTTATGAATTCCAGGAACTTTTGGGCTAGGGTGTTTGGGCTTGAGTAGTGTTCCCAGTCTATATTAGGGTAATTGAAGTCACCTAGTATGATGGTGTTTGGTGATACATTTACCCCCTCTAGTGTTTTCAGGAAGGCCATGTGAGGTTCCTGAGTTTGTGGGGGTGGCCTGTAACATGCTACAATTTGCAGAGCAGTCTTGCCTATGGTTAATTGCACCTGGATGGTCTCCGATGCATCGGGCGTGGCCACCAGTCTTGAGGTGTGGGTGTCCTTGATGAATATGGATACCCCTCCTTTCTTGGTATTGTCCGGATTTTGGGGGGGGCATGAAAAGAGGAAAAACCTGATAGTGCTGGGGTGCTCTCAGGAGCCTTGAACCAGGTTTCTGTCACTGCACAGACATCGATGTTCTCCATACTGAGAAGGGCCTCAAGTCGTGCATTTTGAGTTTTAGCCTTCGGGCATGGGGCAGCATTACCCTTATTTTTTTCCTTTTTTTGTGTTCTAGGGTGGTAGGTTTAGAATTTGAGCCTTGCCTAAAAAAGGCACTATGAGGGTGGCAAGTGCCTCTGCCAATACCCGGGAATCCCAGGGTGACAGGTGCAAGCCGCCCTTAAGCAGCTGGCTTGTCCAGCATGTCATCCCAGGCAGACAGGCATTGGATCCCCTTTGAATGACACCAGTGTTTAAGCCAATTGTTAAAGCTCATCATCTTATCTCTGTATTGTGGCATCATTCTTGGTGAAGGTAGGATACTGCTCAAGGTCAGGGTCATACCTCCCTGGGGTACAAAACCAGAGGGCTCCTCAATGTCTCTTTTCATGTAGTCCAGGAGGTCGCTCAGGTCGTTTACACCAGCGTGGACAATGACTGAGTCATTTTTGTACCTGCTGTTGAGAGACCTGAGTGCTTGCGTTATGTGGCGGATTCTAGCCCCCGACAGGCAGCTTACTGTGTCCTTCTCCTTACTCAGTCTGGTGGGGGGGGGGTCAGTGTGTCTGACTATGGAGTCACGAATGACTAGTGTGTCTGGCATTGTGTTTGGCCTTAAGGGCTGTGACTGTTTGACACTCTGACTGTGAGGTCTATGTGTTGCAGGTGTTGTGTTCTGAGGTGGTGGTTGTTTGGGTGTGTGCTTTGGTGGCCGCTGCTGTTTTGGTAGATTTTGATCAGACCCCGGTATGTCTTTGTGTGTTTATGTGTATGATTTGAGGTTGTGATGGTACTATGTGAGACTGGGTCTATAGTGTGTGTGGTAACCTTCTCCTCCTGACTGGTCTTGCCAGTCCTATGTTAAAGAGCTCAGCCTCCAGTTTGGCCGATAGTTGCATCTCCATGTATTTGTGTTTTGTGGGAGGAGGAGAGGGTTGTTGTGTACATGAGGCAATTGTAACATTGCCTCAATTTTCCCCAGGTTCACCAGCTGAGCAGGAGAGGACACTAGCAACTGATCCCTCGACATGCTAGAAGGACTAGACAAAAAAAACTTTAAAAGAGATTCCGGGGGACGTGGTGACCGAGAAAGGGGGGTTTGCTTTTTGGGGTGCTATCTATAAGAGTGCCATCAAGGAAAAAGTACTGTAGGAGCAAGTGCTAGGTTTAACAGATAGAGAAAAGTCTACTTGGAGTCAAGTAGAGATGATCTTTTTAGGTATTAGAGAAAGTGCTAGTAACAGGGATGCTTAAAGGTAAGATTGAAAAAAGACTCTGCAGTGTGCACTAGAAAGTTAGATATGAAAGTAGGTAACTTGAGTTTTACCTGTTTAAAAGTTAAGGTTTAGTGGAGAGTTACTATTTTAAAACAGCAAGATGGACTAAAAGGGGGTGGTTACTTTTGTATTTTGGTACTATGAAATACTGTAGGATGGCCAATAAATTTAAATAATTAAAGGGGGTGGGATTTAAAAAGTGATGGTTTTGTGATTACTCACATAAGCCAGTGAAAGTAGAGAAATGAGATATATGGTCAGATTAACATAAGAGGCGGGCAACTAGAAAGACAGTGGTATTTAACAAGACAACTTAAATGGGTGGGAGGGGGGGGAAAAATTCTGCCTGACTCAGAACAGAGAGAGCTGTGGTCTCTTTTGAAGTTTTAATATGCTGTTAAACAGAATGCAAGCAAAACACAAGGTAAAGAAAACAAACTACAGTATTCAAAATATAGAAAGGCAATACAGAAATACAAAAAATAACAGCAAACTAACCTTTCCTTCACAGCAAAGTGTAGCAGAGTCTGGATGAGCCTTTCTGGTTTTGATTTATTGTATGGGAGAAGGAGAGACGGGCTGAGGTTGTACTATGGCAAGGTCTAAATTCGTGCTGGGAGGAGGCTAGGAGAGCATTTTGATTCAGATAGGCAAGAAAATACTGGTGGATACATTTTTCCATTTTTTTAGCCAAGGGAAAAAATGGTTTGGCCTAAATATGAAAGTTCAGTGAAATCTCCCCATTTATGAAGAGGAACAATGTGGGAGATTTTCCAGATGTGGGGGAGACAGGCTTTGTGGATAGTTCTATTGATTAAAATTGTATTTTTTTCATTAGTGACTTTTGGAGATTTCTGCAGGTAGTAGGTCTGCAAAAAGGTTTTTCCAGTTTTTAAGTAGGGACTTAATAAAGATGTTGGTACTGGATCAAGCTTAAAGGATCTTATTATCAGGGTTTGGTGGTACTTGGGGTATAAGGAGATAGCTTACTGGCTAGGGATTGCACAGTTTCTGTAAAAAAAATGTTAAAGGTGTTAGCAACAATTTTAGGAGGTTGTTGGAGGGTAATTAAGGGGGTAGGGGTAGTTGACTGGCATGGGTGGAGAAGTTTGTTTATGCCTGACCAGAATTTTTGTGGTTGATTTTGATGCTTTTGTTGCAGATTACAGTAGTAATTATTTTTGTCTAGCATAATAGACATATTTGCATCGTTTCTCAGCTGTAATGTGGTCTTTTGTGGGCTTAGTAGTTCTCGAGGAGGTCCACGCTTTGTTTCTGCTAATAATTTTTTGTCTAGTATCATTGGACAGCCATGGTGCTACTTTGTTATTGGTTCTGATAGTGCATGGGGGAGCATGGTTATTCAGGATAGCAAAAAATGTAGAGTTAAAGTATGAGACTGCTTCAGCTAGTGGGGGAGCCAAGGGGACCAGTCACGTGTGTTTTCATTCTGAAATTTAGTCTGAATAAAGTTCTTACAACTTCTAATGGTTTTTAAAAGGGAAAATTGTTGAGGTTTCTTTTTTTCCCGATTTATATAGGAAGTGATCACAAATCTTGGGAGGGTGCCTGTTTTATATATCTGGGGGAGGTTGTTTATTAATATCCAGTCTAGGCATTCCTTTTTTTGGCTTATTGATTCTTTTGGGGAAGATATCATCTGGGGAACCATGCAAAATATGGGTGGAGAAGTCTGAAAAAGTATTCCCCAATTTAAAATCCCCAAAAAAGTTTTGGGGGAGGGAAAACCATTGGATGAACCTCCAAGGTTTTTTGTTGTCACCTGGGGAAAAAATAAGCAATGTTTATAGATTTGCATTTGTTGAGTTGGACAGGGTGAGTATTTCTGCATTTTTTAAAAAAAGGCATTTGCTAGTTTTTTTAGGGATTTATACAAGATGGCTATCCTTTCTTAGAGATGCAATCAAGTCTTAATATATTGCACCCCGGGGTATAATCTCATTATCAATGGTAGTGGGCTTGAGACAGGTCCGGCATAGTATATCTGGGCATCTAGGAGGGGATTTTAGTGAATTTTCTTGTTTATACTTCAATGTTTAGGTGACACACAAAGTGAGTTTTATTTTTGTTTTTATTGGGGTTTTTTGTTGAAATAAAATTGTTTAAATTTAATTGGGTTTGGTTTTTTAAAAAAGGGTTTGGATTTTAAATTTGGGGTAACTGGTTTAAAATGAAAAAAAGGGGGTTGAAATTTTCATTAGAAGGGTTTGAAGAGGGGGTTTTTTTAAGTTTTTGGTGGAGACCTTTGGTTTTGGGTATTGAGGGGGGTTTAATAGGTGTGGGTGGGATTTTAATTATTAGGAGAAATGGAAAAGTTTTGGGGTTTTTAATAGGGGCTTTTGGGTTTTGGAATGATTGTTTAAAAATTTGGGGGGGATTAAATTCTTAATGGGGAATGGGAGTTTGGGTTAAAGGGGTTCCAATATTGGGTTTAACAATTTTAAAGTTGGGAGGGCCCAAAAGTGTATAAAAATTTTGGGAACAAAATTCTAAAATTGGAAATTTTGAAAAAGGAGGTTGCCCTTTCTTTTAAAACCAGGCCCCTTTGCATTTATGCATAATTTGGGTTTAAATTTATCCACCTTTTAATGATAATGAAGATGCCCCAACCTTAAGACTACTGTTGTTACATTATTATTGGATAGGAACTGTTGTGTTAATTTAAATAAACTATTTGAAGTAATGTATTTAAACAATGTTAAAATGGTTTTGTATTAATAAACCATTCTGAAGAAGTCTTGATATTAAATAAGACAAAGTGTTAAATAATACAAGAGTTGTTTTGTTTTTCCCTTTTTAATTTTTTTAATGCTTTGTGTCCCAAATTCTTTTAAAATATATATATATATATATATATATATATATATATATGGGGTCACTACATAGTCTCATAAGTTTGAAAATTTCAGACTTTCAAGACCCTTTTTCTTTTTTTTTTCTTTTTCCCCGGGAAAAAATAGATCACCTGTCCTCTCATGATTGGCAGTGGAGTTTTCGTTGTCGAGTTGTCAGCCCAACCTTCCATAGAAAGGCCCCACACACCCCCTAGAGCCAACTTAGAGTTCCCAAACCATCCAGCATGTCTTTGGGATGTGGGGGAACTGGAGCACCAGGGGAAAACCCACAACCCCAAAGGACATGCAGATCCCCCAGAAGGCACCCAGACAAGGATCGAACTGGAGAACCCCTTCTTTGGGGGGAAATTTAAAACCCCTTTTTTAAGCCAAGGGAAAAAGGGCAAAATTTTTTAAAAAAAAAAAAAAAAAAAAAAAAAAAAAAAAAAAAAAAAAAAAAAAAAAAAAAAAAAAAAAAAAAAAAAAAAAAAAAAAAAAAAAAAAAAAAAAAAAAAAAAAAAAAAAAAAAAAAAAAAAAAAAAAAAAAAAAATTTTTTTTTTTTTTTTTTTTTTTTTTTTTTTTTTTTTTTTTTTTTTTTTTTTTTTTTTTTTTTTTTTTTTTTTTTTTTTTTTTTTTTTTTTTTTTTTTTTTTTTTTTTTTTTTTTTTTTTTTTTTTTTTTTTTTTTTTTTTTTTTTTTTTTTTTTTTTTTTTTTTTTTTTTTTTTTTTTTTTTTTTTTTTTTTTTTTTTTTTTTTTTTTTTTTTTTTTTTTTTTTTTTTTTTTTTTTTTTTTTTTTTTTTTTTTTTTTTTTTTTTTTTAAAAATCAAATTATTTTTTTTTTTTGGGTTTTTTGGGAAAAAAAAATTCCCGGCTTTCTTGGGGGTTTTTTTTTTTTTTGAAGGGTAATGGTGAAAAAAAATCAGGGGTTAAAAGGGTTATCTAAAAAGTTTAAAATGTTGGGGGGTTGGGGGAAAAAAGGAAGTTTTTAAGGGTATGTTTCAGTATTTAGTGTTTTGGGTATTTGGTCTCTGGATTTTGGGCAAATAGTTGCACTTTGCACACGATAACCTCTTTGAAATACATGCACAACAATAAGCACACTTTGTGAGCACTTTTACACACTTTGAGATACTTTGAATAACTTTAGCTATGCGCTTAATACAATAAAAAGTCATAGTTATGCCCAAACGCAGCACTTTGCCAAAACACATGCAGCTGCTTTGCTTTATTTTTGCTTAATGTGCCCTTCTCTTTTCTTATTGTAATTGTTTTGCTCATTTAAGCCCCCTTTTTACTCCCAACATACTTTCCTTGTGCTCGTTTTAACCTAAATATGCCCAAATTTGCCTTAAACACACTTATTTTGCTTTAAATATGCTTGTTTTTTAATAAATGCTTTTATGTTTAACATTTTGTTTAGCTAACAAACTTTTCATTCTTTCCGCTTGCCTGATAATGCAGTTTGTGTCCTTGTAATGCCCCTTTTTCATCTTTTGTATCATATAAATGGTCTGTGCTATTTCTCATTACCTTTGATTCTTTCTGGCTATGTTTATGCTCTTTTTCTCTCAGTTTTACCTTCACTGTCATCTTTGCACCTCATGGCTCCAAATGTTCTTCTCTCTTTGATCCCGGTTCTGACACCATGTCGCTTTCGTGTATGGGACATGAAAAAAGAGTCTTTGTGGGTTATGTTCAAGCAGCTTTATTTTTTTTACAAACATATTGTTATAAAGACTTACTAAGTGACTTATATACAGATCAATGACTAGGATCATGCATGTTCTCTCTTTTGCTGCTTCTCCAAAATGGCACTATAAAATGCATGTCTCAGGAGATTTATAAACATGCTAAATAAACAAAAACCAGGACTAGTTGCTTCAGGCAGAACAAACAGACACTTTATTACGTGAGCGCTTTCGGGAAATTCAATGACTTCCCTTCCTCAGACATGGATGTCAGACTGTGCTGCATACATAACCTTAAGCATACATTTGGTGTTCTGTTCA
This sequence comes from Protopterus annectens, assembly GCF_019279795.1. Lineage (NCBI taxonomy): Eukaryota > Metazoa > Chordata > Ceratodontiformes > Protopteridae > Protopterus > Protopterus annectens. The sequence goes on from NW_025054022.1 coordinate 8,280, forward strand.
GAACATGCCTGTGCCTCCATGATGGCCTGAAACATGTGCCTAGGTACACATGATGTAACACCTGCAAAAGGTGGTGGACAGACAGCAGGCCTTCTACAAGCACCCCTGTCAATCCGTCTGTGTGGGACCTCACCAGCTCTCCGGCTATGGCCAGTATCTACACTCACTGGAGCCATAGTTGCCACACATTCTATTCAATGTCTCCACCTTCTGTCTGTCCAAATATCTGTGGCTTCTGGGGATTTGGTATGTGTGGGCATACTGACTGTGTGTGGTGACAATGAGGCCATCAGAGGGATGTCAACCTCTGGGATAGATTCAGCTCCTAACAACCCCACCTGTGTCCCACTGTGGCCATCATCATCATCAGAGTCTGAAGAGACACTGACATTAGGTTGTGTGGAGACCCCAAACCCCCTTCCTGGTCACCTGTGAAACCAAGACAAAAGCAGTACATTACCACCTGCACTATTATATGGAAATCTACCAAGATTTATAATAATGAGGTTCTACAACTGCATTACCGGCCTCACATCTTCTCATCTCCACTTTTATGCACAATAGACTTCCTCACAACAAAATACACATTCAACTCAAGGCCTTTATAACAAGCACGTCAGGTAAATCAAGTGAAACGTGACCAGTACTATGTACCTTTTAGTTATTCAGTATGAAACTATACATGATAAAAGAGCACATAAAACCCAGTACACCTATTTTAACAAATATATGCAACTACAAGTTTCAATACTTAAGGTATGTACCATCAACCTTCTGATTTTGAAAATTGCATGTCAGATTAATTGCTTCATGTAAACCAGGAGCCCTATTTGCTCTACACTATAACTGCAAAAGTGTTTCTATTCATTCAACTACACTCCTGTGATTACCCATTCTAAGAACCTTAGGTAAATGTTCCAGAATGCAACATACAAACATTCTGCTCTGCTTGCACACAAAATTAGGTGTACATAGGGCATTATTCTGGCCCTTAACTTTAATAGCATATATATGTTCTACAACAAAACTAGGATCAGAACCACGGCCTTAGACAACTCCTGACAGACCTGTAAAAAGTTGAGGGTGAGGTAATGTCAGTACCACTGCATGTTGCAGCACAACAAGGTAATATATGCATATATCGCACTTGTACAATAGCTACTGCATTACATGATGTATTGGTGACATTCTGTGTATGACTGTACAACTGAGCTTAAACCCCACCCTCCCAAAGCACACAGACCTGACACCCATGTAACATTATGCACAGCCTGACACAATGACTGCTACAGTATTACAATGGGGATCACAGTAAGCTTACCTGCATGCTCCTCTGCTGTGGAGACTGTGGAACCCACCTCCATGATGTATGGTGTGATGGATGCCTGGGAGCAGTCGTATATCTCTAGGTTCACCATGAATTCCTCTGTGGCTCAGAGTGGTTGTTCTGCTGCAGGCCCTCCAATGGTGATGGCATGATCTCTGGCTAGATCAGCTGCCCTTTGTCATGCAGTATTCACCATGTCTGTCACACGGTGTCGTATCTGCTCATATGTCCTGTCCTGGTGGCCAGTGGCATTCACATCCCAGACAAGGTCTGCCCACAATGTAGCCAACTGTTCCCTGTTATGCCTCCCTCTGAATAGCAGGATGTGATGATGCTGACGTAGTCCTTCAAATATTATGTCATTCTCTGCATCTGAGAAGGGGGGCATGGTGTCTGTGGTACATTATTCCTGAAAGACAACAAAAGGGAAATGCATTACAGGATCAGTTACATGGACATCCACTTTGTACAGCTACAGCAAGGACAAAATTACTGACACTATCCACTGCTTGCTCACACATGTCATACCCCACAGTGTGACAACATGCTACGTGTGTGGATGCAACCAAGATAGTATCAATACTGAGGTATTTCCCTGTGTGCCATGAGAGATTCTTCTGTATGATCATCCACCCAACACTCCAGTCCACTGTGGTGTGTCACCTAAGGCAAGCCACCCAATAATATGCCATAAGACCAGTGCAGACAAACAGTGTGCTATTATAAACAATATAAAGAGACAGCTCAACAACACCAATGTGCCATAATAACAAAAGACAATGTAACCTTGATGTATTGTATGTCCCCTGTAGGTGTAAGACAACAAGATATCAATGACTTGTCATCACCGCAGGTCTAAGACAGGATTACTGCTTTAATCCCTATTCCCCATACGTCTGTCCTCCCATCTGCATCCTGTTATACACAAAAGCAGTTACATACCTGGTGGAATGCAGCACTCCTCTGTTGAAATGTGCTTCTAGTAATGTTTCACAAAGGCATGATTTGTGTGAGTAAATTCTCATACAGAATGTTTCCTCATAACCAGCTGCTTGCATTTTTAACATGCTTCTCATTAGCAGGTAATTGCCTCTAAACCAAACATGTGGCTCTGATATGCTAATTACAGCCAGGACAGCTGACTTGCCCTATCATTAGCCAATGAGATGCAACCACTGTGCAATAT
>NW_025054023.1:0-9467 GCF_019279795.1 Protopterus annectens
GCAATATTCACATAGGCCCCTTAAAGCTGAAACCTCATACAATTCTTCTTGTTATAAAAAGATCTAATGGTTAAATAATATAAAGTTGTTCTTCAGAACTATTTCTAATAGGTGTGTGTAAACTGTAACATCACCATGTTCAATATCCTTGTCATAAAGAAACTCTGAAAACCAATCCAAACCAATATCATGTGGTATTACAGAATAAAGGTCCTTTGTCAATGGTAACAAAGACATAGGTTTCTTTAAATGGTACTTTATCTATTAATCCCAAAAAACTCCACGTGTCTTTACTTATGTGGGATTCTCGATAAACCAAATCTTTCAATCTGGTATCTCAGAATTTAGCAATGGGATGTGTGATGGAGCCTTTTGCATCAACAATGGGACGCACTGGTGGTTGCAAAAGATTTTTGTGTAGTTTTGGTAAACCAAACATGACAGACATCCTGGGGTATGAAACTGACAAATAATTCAACACTTCTGTGGGTATAGAACCCTCAATAAATAAGTCCTGTAGCTTGTTTCTGATCTTGTTATATGCCCCATTTAACTCATTAATGGAAGATTTTAAGTAAGACTTCCCATTGAGGATAAATAGCATTTTATTGTTGTAATCTTCATAGTTCATTGAAACCACCCCGCCTCCCTTATCAGGTTTCATTATTCTGACTTTGCCAAGTACATTCCTAATTTCTCTAATAATAGAATTCTCATTCAAGTTAGTCTCATGAGAACTTCTATTTTTAATGATGGAATTATGAATATCCAATTCAAATGAAAAATAAAATGCTACAGAGCACCACTATATCCCAAAGTTTAATGATGCTGAAAACGAATGTCCACAAGCAACAAAAAATAAAATAAGTAAAACAGCAGTATAAAATTGTCCAATCCTTAGCGCTTTTGGGTACTAACCCTTCTTCAGATAATTAACAAGCTTCCTTAGAGAATATTTAAACTCAGCAACAGCCACTCAATGCTCAATAAAATACCTGCCTATTTTTCAGGACGGGTTTCATTGGAACTACCTCATGGAGGCCAGGGAACCTATGTGCCATCAGTTCTAAGATCCATCTCAGGTCTCCAACTAACTAGAGTCTTCATTCTCTTTATATCCCCACCTCTAAATCTCCTATTCATATTCCAAATAGCCTTAAACTTAAACCATTCCCCCTCATTCTGTTCAATGTGCCTATACAAAGCATTGTGGGGATTCCTGGTTCTTATAGAAGATAGATGCTGTAATATTCTTACTTTAAACATGCAGTTCATTTTCCCCACATAAAAACTTGTGTGTTGTTGAAATTCAGCTAAGTAAACCACATCTGTTGTCCTACATGTAGCCCTGGCCTTAAAACAAAACTCCTTACCCATAACAGGGTGAATATACCCCACTGCTCTATTAATAGAGCCACAGGCCTTACACATTCCACAGAGTATAGTTCCTTCCTTGCTTATAACATGTTTTATTTTATGTTCTATTGTGATTTCTAGTTTTAAGAGCAGGACTGCAGCGCACCATGCATATTAATGAAGGCACACTGCCTGAGCTCCTAATCTTACACTTAACATGTAAGAGTGCAAGGGGCATGTCTGAGAGCAGAGCTCTCAGAATATACATGCCCCTGTAATGAAGAACAACAGACAAGTCCCAAAAGAATGACCGAGACCACTCATAGGTGTACGCATATGCCCAGCAACATCCCCCATGTATACAAGAGCAATAGTTAAAACAACAAATATAACTTTTTTATGAAACAGATTCAATTTAACCATAGGTGCGCAGGCTTGCCCATTGCTTAGCTACAGTTGATGCAGCTTAAATGGCAGAAGAGGATAAAAAGCAAGATATATGCAAATGAATCAGTACAGCAATAATGTAGTGGGCAGAGCATTCACCTTACAAGCAGTCATTCCCCGTTTGAGTCCCACTTCAGCACATACCATTTTCCGAGTCAAATCACTTTATGAGCATTATTTTAAGTTGCATAACCTACTAAATAACATATATTTGTGAAATGGACTGCTGCATTAAATACAGATGTGAGGTGTCAGTGTCATAATGCTGCAAAGTCCACAGATAATCACATGTGCTCCATACAGTATATGTACACAGGAATAAGGTATACAAATGGAAGGTAAAATATGTAATGAATGATAACTCCATACAGTTTCCAAATCCCCCACCTTCCCAAGAACCATTAGACATTACTGTCTAAATTAGTGCAGTGGTAAGAGGGAGTAAGCACAAGTAATCATGTGTAAGCAGCATTCAGCAGTACTAAGCAGGAGTAAGCATATTTAAGCACTAGTAAGCTGGTTTAAGCCCGTTTGCTCGGGGGGGGTAAGCAATGCACACACAGGTTAAGCAATATTGAAGATAACTCTCTGTAAGCATATTTCATCAAAGGTTAGTATAGCTTACCCTCGCGCAAACTCACGCCAACCCACTTACAAGTGCTTAAAAGTGCTTTAAACACTCAGTATGCCACAGCCACTGTTCTGGCCACAAACAAAATAAACACTCTTTGGAGGTCTTGAACCCATGACCCTGTACACTATAGTCACAATAGTTAACCACTAGGCCATAAAGGTATCACCAAACAAATCCTCACTATAGGAAAATCAAGCTTAACATGTGAAAGGAATCTGTATACAGTCTTATGTTGTATAACCTACTGCATAATATAAATAAAACATGTGAACTGGAGTATTCCAGTAAGCCCAGATGTGAGGTGCAATTGTAATAAAGTGTTGAAGTCCCCTAATAAACACAAGGATCTCATACAGTGTACGTACACATGAATCATGGATACCAGACACATATATAACATGTAATGAATAATAAATCAATGCCAAAAAGCAAATATAATGCCAAGGTAAATATTCAAGCAATGCTAAGCGTTGCACAGCCCAGCTTAGTAGATGTAAGCAATGTGTAGGCCATCTAACTCAATTTGCCCATTGGTATATCCCTTTAAACAATGTCAACCTAAGGTAAGCAGGTTTATCCATAGCTTAGCCTTTTCAAAACCATCCAATCATGGCAAAGTGTGGGAAATCTGCACTATATAAACCCAACAGGTGGGAATACATTTAATAACTGGTTGTAGCTTACCTTTGCAGGCACTATGTCTGGAATGGGAGAGGATGTGCACTTTCAGGTGAAGTGCTGGGGCATCCAGGAGTCCAGATTAATGGCAGGACTCCTTGTCAAAGGCCATGAGCAGAGACTGCTGCAGGGCCAGTACCAGGGTTCCCAATATAAAGTGGAAGCCTGGGACCATCTCACCCATGACCTCACCAGTGCCATTGGCATACCCCAAACCGATGAGCAGGTCAGGCATCACTATACTCACCTGAAGTGGCGAAAGGGGCATCTCCTGGATCAGTGGATCTAAGAGGCTAGGACAACACTTAAGGTCCAAGCTGTGTGTATCACTCCACTGTCTGTTTAATAATTGCCAGCTCATGTATATTATGGATAGGTCTGGCTAAATATTCCTCTTATGTCCTTTACAGTGGCAAGTGAGCAGGCTGCAAACCATGAGGCCCATGGATGTCGCTTGTATAGGTTACGACATGAGGCAGGTTAGTAATACTCTTAAATGTATTGTCATAGGAAATAAATCTAAAAGTATTAATAAGTTACTTGCCTGTATAAAACCTGTAGTGTTTAAGCAAGTACTGCATACACCAGAGAATATGGCAGGAAGAGTCTCATATAGGTTGTATGCAAATAAAAGCATAATAGCTTGACAATAAAGGTCTAACTGCTGGACTGCATGTGTTTACTCTGGTATCATATGGTAATGTAGATTTGCAATCACTTAATAGTACTGTTGCATTAAGCACTGTTACCCACACTGTGCAACATAAATAAAATATGTAGGTATGTCTGTATATGACTGGTGTAATCCCCAGAGGTCATGTTGTACAACTAAGAGAAACATAGAATACAGTGAAAAGACAGACAACAAAATCCAAATAACACACGCAACTGAGACGTGAACTGTTGTATTTTTAGCACACACAGCCATGGTTCAAATCCTGGGAGTGGTAGTAGTCTGCATACAGAATCATATGCCACAACTGTACAGATATGTCCAGAATGACCAGTAAATTGGCCTATATCTGATGCCTGTCACTCTGTCTCTCTGGGTAATCAGTGGGATGATTCCAGACGTATAGGCAGCAAACAAGAAATACATCTAATTGTCACACATCTATAAGAACAAATCTGTCACTCTAGCAACTCCCCAAACTGTTATGAGAGTAATAAGCCAAGTATGTCCCATCTACACCCAAATGGTGTCAAGCTGTGACCAGAGTGTGTACAGTAACAGAGTGAGATGTATGTGCATAATGCTAATCTGGAATCTGGTACTTTGTGTGGCAACATTCAGGTTGTGCTAACAAACATTGCTCCCACAGGTCCGTTGGATATGAACACTGTGCCCAGAAATAAAAGTCTGATACCCTGTACTGGTACTGTTTACTTTGGCATTGTATGGCATTGTTATTGTTGCAGTTGCTCTGAATATGGTATTACTCATCGCTGTCATCCACACTGTGCTACATAATATAACTGTCTAGGAGATCCTGTATAGGAGTGTTGTAATACAAGGTTAGAATGTAAAACCACAGGAGAATTATAGACAGAAATCAGATAAGAGATATACAGCAATATCTATATACCACACACAACTGTGATGGACAGTGTTTTAGTTTTAGCAGACACAACCATGGTCTGAATCCTGGGAGTGGAAGTAGGCTGCATCTAGAACCATACCCCACAACTGTACAGATATATCCAAAATGTCCAGTATATTGGACCATATCTGCTGCCTGTCACCCTGTCCCTCTGGGAAATCAGTGGGATGTTCCCACAGATTTAATTCCAGGACCACAATCACAACTCAAATGTAAAAGGCCCACACTTTCTAAACAGACTCTTTTATTTCACTGGGCCTTTCTACTTGCAAAAACCATTTTGCTGGTGGCGGCAATAAATAATAAAAAATTTTCCTCAAGGCGTGGTAATAACTGTTCAGTGATGTGTACGGATCAGACTCTGATGATTACACCACTTTGTTTTGGGATGTTCCCAGATGTTTAGGCAGCAAACAGGAAACACAACTCATTGGCACACAACTATAAGAACAAACCTGTCACACTAGCAACTCCCCAAAATGTAATGGGAGTAATAAGTCAATTATGTCCCATCTACACCCCGATGTTGTCAAGCTGTGACCAGAGTTTGTACAGTAACAGAGTGAGATGTGTGTGCATAATACTAATGTGGATTCTGGTAATTTGTGTGGCAACATTCAGGTAATGCTAACAAACATTGCTCCCACTGGTACTTCAGATACAAACACTGTGCCTAGAAATGAAAGAATGATACCCTGTACTGGTAATGTTTACTCTGGTATTGTATGGCACTGTGAGTATTGCAGTTGCTCTGACTAATAAGGTATCACTCATCAGTGTCACCCACACTGTACTACATAATATAACTGTCTAGGAAATCCTGTATAAGAGTGTTGTAAGTTACTCAAGGTTTAAGAGGACAAGAATTTAAATATGTCCCGGTTCACCTGCATGTGGTCAAGACATGGCCAGAGTCTGTGAAAAAGGAGATGGACAGGTACGTGCATAACATCAACCTGGAATCTGGGAGTATGTGTAGAAACAGTTCGTTAGTGTTAACAAACAATTTCTCCACAGGTATACCAGGTAAGAGGCGTATACTGCAGGTAAAACCAGTTCATGTATATAGTTGTCTACAGCCATACCACTGTCCAAAGTAAGGCAATAGGGTAGTGTACTAATAATTGTAAGGTACAGATAACAGCACTGACTAGGTAAGTAATGCAAACTACAGGAATATACTAGTTGATAACTGACATCTTTCTCCCCCCACCATATCTGCAACAATAAACTTAATACCCAATGCAATTGGTATGTGTGACTTAACTGTAATGCTGGGACATATGTCCTACTGTTTGATAATTATTTAAATCTGTTTCTATGCATGTGCTATGTTGAAATACTCCCACATTGGTGACATGGTGCCATCAATGTACCTGCATGCTGTTGTAATTACCACTGTGATCCCATATATGCACGTGTTCTGTTTGCGATGCAACTGTTCCATATCTGTTGTCTGGGTTAATGGGAATATCTATGCATGCTGTTATACCTAATCCTGGAATGTGATGACTATTACTAACCCACATATGTTGATAAAACACCATAGCACCTATGGGAATGTGGGTCCCAGCGGTCCCACCTGTCCCATCTCAGCTTGCCCTTCTTGTCCATTGGTCCTGCATCACCTTTGAGTGGAACTGCCTCAGGGGATGGGGGTCACCCCCCCACAGGAGTGAGCACAGACAGGAACCTGTCACCCATTTCCAGGTAATGGTCGTGGTGCGTAGTGAGCTCAGCCAGCAGTTTGGAGATCTGCTACGCCAGCTTGAGGGCCATGTGTTGCAACTAGAGGGTCGACCTGGCTCTCTGACTCAGCCCCCAGCACAGCCACCTTTGGGGCTGCAAAGGTGCAGTGGTGACTGCCCATGGGTGGGGACCTCAGTCCCACTGTTTCCACTAGGGGGCTCATGGGCTTTTGATTTCCCAACAACCCACCCCATCAAGGTGTTTACCCCAACATGTGTCATATATGGCCCCAGTATGCATCTTGTATGTCTTGTCTGTTAACCTGCCAAACCTACCTCCCCAAATATGGCTACCATCCCTCCCCAACATCCCACTGTCACATGAAAAAAAAAAGGCAATCTGTTTCTAAAAAAAATCTAGCCCCATACATAGCTGTCCATTTTGTACACGTGTCCACTGGACACATGTAATCTGGTCTAACCAGCTTCACAACATATTATTGTTGTCCTCACCCCTCTCACAGGGGTTTTAGTGTTTAAATTTGCCTTAAAATACAGTGTATATGCACAGCTGCTGCTGTAGAAGATATGGGCAGCTATGGACCTTCCCTGCACCCTTCCTGAACATCCCTAGCTATTTTCCCTACTGTCTTTCCCTCTTTGTGCCCCTTTTCACCACTTTCCTATCAACCCTTTTTTTCTTTTCTTTTAAAGAAATTAGCGCAGGAGTAAGCAGGAATAAGCACTTTTAAGCAGCAGTAAGCGGGTTTAAGCCTATTTGCATGGGGGTAACAATGCCTACACTGGTTAAGCAATTGAGAAGCTAAATCAGTATTAGAAACTGTAACCGGAAGTAAGCAGTTCTTACCTCTGCGCAAACCCATGCAAACCCGCTTGCAATTGCTTAAAAGTGCCTTAATCACTCTGTATCCAGTGGCCCTTGTTCTTCCCAGTAAAAGCATAAACAGCCTTTGCAAGGCTCAAACCCAGGACCCTGCATACCATAGTCAAAGTGATTTGCCACTAAGACATGTCAGATATACATAACCCAGATGTTTTCACAAACATATCATCCAGCACAGTCATTCATCAGTACAGGAAATGTATTTATACATGTAGATGTATGTGTGTGTGTATATATATATATATATATATATATATATATATATTTATAACTAAATAGATATATACACATCTATATGCTAGATATATATGGTATATATATATATATATATATATATATATATATATATATATATATATATATATATATACATCTATAGAGATATATATGTGTACATATATATGTCTATATATGTACAGCAATATATATATATGTAAGCATTAATATATATATATATATATATATATATATATATATATATATATATATATATGTATATATATATGTATATACTAGAACCATATATCTATAGATATAAAAGAGAGAACATAACAAAACATATATGACCATATGTATCATTAATGAGGGATTGAGGGGGCCCAAAGCTTATGTCTTGTATATGTATAGATATGCCCAGCCATAACTCACATCTGCCCTGCAATACAAGTACCAACTGTTTGCCAAATCCCATACCCAGGACCTGACAAGAGACATGGGCACAAAGAGTTAACAGTACTCCCACACCACCTGTATGATGTCAGGCTGGTATATCATGCAGTACAGTCCTGCATTACCATAAAGGGAATGTACAAATGCTGAAGCAGTCAATGGCATTCCTAGGATACAGGATACACGATTACATGCATATGCAGATACATATGTGTGTGTATATATATATATATATATATGCCATATATATATATATATATATATATATATATATATATATATGCATAATATTCTACCTTCTTACACAGAGATATGTATAGGAAGATACATATGTTGCCCTGTCTGGGTGCACGTACTTTCCGGGACAGCCACTAATGCCTACAGTTGCCACACTTGTTGTACAGACCTGGATGAACCACCCATACAAATGACAGTTACCTGCAACATATATGCCCACACAGAGGTCAAAGGATGTAACACCACACACAGGTTTTCATACATGAAAGCTTTATTTTTTGTACCTATTACAGTTGTATATGCCATGTCATATAACTGTTTAGAACTCTAAGAAATACATATAAACAGACTAATGCAACTGTCAAAACCAGGAGAATGCAGAATTAATACGAGTATACTGGAAAAGGATTGCATATATGTTGCTGTCAGGCCGAATGCGCTTCGAAGTAGTACAATCAGTAAAGACAGACTGGGCCACAGGATAACGTGTCAATCAATTAGAAATGAAAATGCAGATCTTATAGATCCAAGCAGCCTCTATCTACACTCTGCGTGCACAATCCTAGGGGAGGTAAATCTTCAGGTGACACCATGGAATGTATCCTGTTTACCCTTAACAAGGAATAACTGGAAACCATCACAATCACACTGACAAACAGAACAGTCTGTATGTGGCAGGGAAGCAGTAGGCCTGCATTTACCCAAGGTGAATTGAGTGGTAATGGCCATCAGATATCTTGTCTACAGCTTACCTGAAGTCCCCGCATGTTGCTTGTAACAGCCTAGGTCCAGTTATGGTTACTTCACTAGACTGACATACAGAACCATACCACTGTGTATTGCATTTACAGGCCTCTGGACTGCATAAGGGCACCATGTAGCCTTGAGTATTTGAAGCCCACACGTATGGACTCACCCCATATGGCTAATGGCCGGGGCCACAACAACAATGGAATGATGGCAGGAATGGCAGTTATGACATACTCACAGCCCACTACATAACAATCCCTGACGGCGCGTAATCATGTATGGTTGAAGCCTGGTATGTAGGTGGAGGACAGAGGTTGGAACCTGGAGTCCATATATTGAAACAGTGTTGTCATGCACTGGCAAAGTCACTGGTGTTACAGGATAGTTGCAACATACCGCTAGTCAGGAATATGAAGTTAGAAACACAAATGGATGTAGCCATGTACTGATAGCATCACACAAAAACAACTGGTAGATAAAAATCTGACACAAGACCTGTGTTG
>NW_025054024.1:0-8812 GCF_019279795.1 Protopterus annectens
GGGAGGATGTGGGTACAGAACATGCCTTACCCCCACCAATAATGACAATCATTCACGGACGGAGAATGCTACATGCAGCTGTGAAATGGGTACAGCCCTACACCAGTAGGCATTTCCCAAGGATGGACAAACGTACGGCCAAGATGGCACCCATAACAGCAAACCTGGTGGAATCACACAGCTGTAGTAGGCATAACGCAGGGAATACAGATAGGGACTACAGTAGACACTCCACATACAAAGTCAGACCGCCGTGCGAATACCGGCGTACACAGCACTCAATCTGCCAGCGACAGAATGGTGATCACTCGCTTCCATACCGCGTAACAAATGGGCGACCTGCGGAACACATACTAATGGCACACCAACAACGTAAACTAGTAAGGTTATAGGATGTTTAAGCTATGGCGTACACACATATAAAGAACATCCTTCAATGAATCAATAGGATCTACATGGTTTCTTCGTGTTAATGTGACAATACAGAGGCGGGAATGTCCCAATGGGATATCTGCGGATTAGTTAAAGCAATTGTTAGCCTGCATCATTGGAATTACACCATTTGGGTTTGTGAAACCGGTTTTACGTATACTATAATATGGGTACTTCCGGACATCCGTGATTGCTGGACATGGCGGTCGAAACACACTGGCCAGATGGACACAGTCCAATATGTTCTACACTTTACATATGCACTGGTGTCCATTTGCTTGGGACCCAAAGATTTATCGATGCGCAATGTCAGCCTGCTGGCGGGGCAGATGAAGTGACGGCGTGACTACGGCACAGCTACATATATGCACCACCAGCGTGTTCAAGGTTATTGACAACTGTCCATGAAGTACAGGTGATATGCAGGAATCCCAGATTGATGAGGTAGAGTCGTCCACATCCATTCCGCACATGGAGGATGTGCAGCGGTACTGCAATAGAGGGTTTTGCAACCATAGGGTCGTGGGTATATGCAAGCATTAGTTCCGGTGTTTGGCGAATGTCACGTTGTCGCGTGGGGATGTGGGGGCTGCGTGCTTTACTCCCCACTGATAGTGCAAAGCATCCACCGGCTAATGCTGAATGCAGGTGTGAAATGTGTACTGCTCCATACCTGTGTCCAGTAGACAATCGCTAGGGATGGACAAGCGTGGGACCAGATGGCACCCGTGAACCTGGTGTAACCACACAGCTGCAGTGAGGCATAACTCAGGAAATACAGATGCGGACATGGTGAACACACCCATACAAAGCCAGACCGCTGTCTGAATACGTACGTACAAAACACTCAATCTACCAGCACCGAAAGGATCTACGCTCCCATACCAGCGGAACAAATGGGTGACTATTGGAACACATATACCATTAGCACAATATCAGCGTCAGCTAGGAGAGCCATCGATGGTCCAATATGGCGTTCCCCTGTGAAGAACATCCTTTAGTAGACACAGTAGGATTAATGTCAACTGACCACATGGAATACACCTACTCTAACATCAAGACCGCTGGCACCTTGGCACACAAACCAAGACACATAGGTAGATGAACCCGGTCAGCGTAGACATATGTCGTCCCGATAGGTCACATATCAAAAGGTTTACTCCATAGATTTATGTACCGCGCTATCACCGTGGAAGCTCCGTGAGACTTACACATAACATAGGGTGTCAGGCTTTCGCCTTACTTACACTTCATGTGTTACTTTCTGGCAAACAATGAACAGGTAACCACGCGCCAAAGCACAGGCCTTAATGTTAGCCACACACATATATTTAAGCATCTGGAAGGCATCCTATTAACACATGTATCATATGATATTGTACTATGCCGAATACTCATCAATCGAAGATTTAACACTGTATATGGAAGATATGCATAGCATATCACTGTAATACAGTGGTACAGAACTGAAAGAGTGGACAAATGTGTGCTAACCCTACATCTGTACCTGAACTACATTCCCGTTACGGGGGCTTGCTCCACCTGCCTCTCAAAAGAGGCCTCATCAGTGTTCCATCGGTCAGCCCTGGTGTGTGGCCAACCCTCCACCTACTAATCCAACTAGATCCGCATTCTATAGCATAGCTGATGAGGTCCCCCCTCTGGTATTATAACCTGGATGTCGTACAACACCGAATGTAGACGTATGCCTTGTGATGTGCCCATATCCGGCCATAGGCATACGACAATCCTGTGGCTGCCCAGGGCGCCGCACTAGTGGGGCCACCTGTCTAGTAGGTGTGTCATGTGGATATACCAAGATGGGGGCACCATGAGCTGTGGTGGTGAGCGCCATGGGGCCCTACAGCCTAGGGCAGCAGTCGATCTAAGTCCGCTGCCGTAGGAGGGGTAGTACAGTCTGCAGGTATGTGCAGACGTGTACATGAAACAGCGGTCCACAAGGATTACCCATAGTGGCGACACCTGCACAGATGGCTGTAGCGGGACACACACACGGCCATGCATACAGCACAGGTAGACATACACACACCATAACTAGGCAAGTACACACGAGGTGTATGGCGTGTACAGGTACACTGTCAGGTCAGCAAGGATAGCTGTCTGCCACGATATCCAGCAGATGTCCTTACGGTGTTCTGGAATACGGACAGTGCATGGACAATGAGTGGATATGCAACGTACCACAGTTATATGTGTCAGCCGTGCAAATATGCGATACATGGGAAAGACAGACGTCCATGCTAGAGCAGCAGTACGGGCACAACATAGGTACATAGATATACAATGTCAGAGATACAGACGGACACATGTGGCAGGCCCGGGAGTGTAATGTACACAGCATCACCCCACCACACCATAGCATGGTGCACGTGGAGAACTGCCTTCGGTCGCCGACCACAACAGGAACACATGCAGTACACGAGCTGCTTACCACCATCCACAAACACAGGGATGGTGGCAGGATATGAGTGTTTGGCTTAAAACACAAGGAAATACTGTATGAACCCATGCATCTGGGAGCATGGACACACACACACATGTGGCAGGCATGGTGATTGATCACACCCCCAAATACCCAAACGCACAAACGTACGACACAGGTATGGAATGCGCTACGTGGGCCACCGAGCACACCACCATCAGAGGCACATGTACAGGTGGGTGACAACATCCGTAAAGGAATGGCCGCTGATAGTCAAGGTTTGTGTTGCGAAGCGTCTAAAAGCCTGATCATCTGCAGAGGCAGCTGGAAACACACACACACACAGGGAAGGGCCAGGAGTCGAACCTACGCCTATCTACATGAACTCACTACAGCATGAAGCATTTACAGAACGCGCTACCGAGTTTACTGAGCACAGCGCTGTCAGAGGCATACTTCTAGGCGGGTGACATCACTCGTAAGACAATAGCCGGCAATAGCCGATGTATGTGTTGCGGAGCGTCTAAAAGCTAGTTCATCTGCAGAGGCAGCTGGAAACACACACACACACACACACGGAAGGGCCGGGAGTCGAACCTACGCCTATCTACATGATTTCACTACAGTATGAAGCATTTACAGAGCGCTACCGAGTTTACTGAGCACAGCGCTGTCAGAGCATACTTCTAGCGGGTGACATCACTCGTAAGACAATAGCCGGCAATAGCCGATATATGTGTTGCGGGTGTCTAAAAAGCTAGTTCGTCTGCAGAGGCGGCTGAAAACACACACACACACACACAGAAGGGCCGGGGTCGAACCTCGCCTATCTACAGCAGTTTTACTACGGTACTGACATTTACAGAACGCTACCGGTTTACTGAGCACAGTGCTGTCAGAGAGGCATACTTCTAGGCGGGTGACATCACTCGTGAACCAACAGCCGTGGCGATGTGTGTGTTGCGGGCGTCTAAAAAAGCTGGATTCATCTGCAGGCAGCTGGAAACACACACACACACACACACACACACACACACAGAAGGGGCCGAGGTCGAGCCTATGCCTATCTACATGGTTCACTACAGTATGAAGCACTTACAGAGCGGCTCCTGAGTTTACTGAGCACAGCGCTGTGGAGGCATACTTCTAGGCCAGAGGTGACATCCTTTCGTAAGACAATAACCTTGACAATAGCAGATGTAGCGGGCGTCTAAAAGCGGATTCATCTGCAGAGCGGCTTCGGGAACACACACACACACACACACGGAAGGGCAGGTCGAGACCTACACCCTATCTACATGATTTCACTACAGTATGAAGCATTTACAGAGCAGCTACGAGTTTACTGAGCACCATAGCTGTCAGAGCATACTTCTAGGTGGGTGACATCACTCGTAAGACAATAACCGGCAGCCAACCCGTGTATGTGTTGGGCGTCTAAAAGCTAGTTCATTTGCAGAGGCAGCTGAAACACACACACAGCGGAGGGCCGGGAGTCCGAACCTCACCGCTTCCTCTACATGATTTCACTACAGTATGAAGCATTTACAGAACGCACTACTGAGTTTACTGAGCACAGCGCTGTCAGAGGCATACTTCTAGGCGGGTGACATCACTCGTAAGACAATAGCCGGCAATAGCCGATGTATGTGTTGCGGGGCGTCTAAAAGCTAGTTCATCTGCAGAGGCAGCTGGAAACACACACACACACACGGAAAGGCCAGGAGTCGAACCTACGCCTATCTACATGATTTCACTACAGTATGAAGCATTTACAGAATGCGCTACCGAGTTTACTGAGCACAGCACTGTCAGAGGCATACTTCTAGGTGGGTGACATCACTCGTAAGACAATAGCCGGCAATAGCCGATGTATGTGTTGCGGAGCGTCTAAAAGCTAGTTCATCTGCAGAGGCAGCTGGAAACACACACACACACACACACACACACACACGGAAGGGCTGGGAGTCGAACCTACGCCTATCTACATGATTTCACTACAGTATGAAGCATTTACAGAACGCGCTACCGAGTTTACTGAGCACAGCGCGGTCAGAGCATTACTTCTAGGCGGGTGACATCACTCGTAAGACAATAGCCGATGTATGTGTTGTGGAGCGTCTAAAAGCTAGTTCATCTGCAGAGGCAGCTGGAAACACACACACACACACACACACACACACACACACGGAAGGGCGGGGAGTCGAACCTCGCCTATCTACATGATTTCACTACAGTATGAAGCATTTACAGAGGTTTACTGAGCACAGCACTGTCAGAGGCATACTTCTAGGTGGGTGACATCACTTGTAAGACAATAGCCGGCAATAGCCGATGTATGTGTTCGGGCGTCTAAAAGCTAGTTCATCTGCAGAGGCTGGCCACACACACACACACACACGGAAGGGCGAGTCGAACCTCCTACATGATTTCACTACAGTATGAAGCATTTACAGAGCTACCGAGTTTACTGAGCACACTGTCAGAGGCATACTTCTGGGCGGGTGATCATCGTGACAATAGCGGCAATAGCGATGTATGTGTTGCGGGCGTCTAAAGCTAGTTCATCTGCAGAGGCAGCTGGAAACACACACACACACACACACACACACAGGGCCGAGTGGACCTATGCCCTATCTGCGGTTCACTGTATGAAGCATTTACAGAACGCTGCGTACTGAGCACAGCTGTCAGAGGCATACCACGGGTGACATCACTTTGACATGGCTGGCAATAGCAGTATGTGGCAGCGTCTGTGGCATGAGCGGCACACACACACACACACACACACACACAGGGCCGGTGTTACCATGCACTACAGCATGCATTTACAGACATGCTGCAGGTCGCACAGCACTGTCAGGAGGCATACTGGTGGGTGGTACATCTGCAGACAACGTCCGTGGGAATGCATGCATGTCAGGTATCAGGTGGCGTGCAGCGTGGTGTGCAGCAACCATAACTAGTGCAGTACATGCTGGACTGGGATGCACCATGACAGCATGTCTGCATGTACAGCCAATGTGGCATGACAGCATAGTCACCTGGATGGTCACCATGGCTATACAGGATGCCAGCATGGCTACCACAGACCCATTGCGACTGTGTGTGTACCCGGCACTGGCCGCCTCCCACACCTAGCGGTTGCGAAGGGAGACAGGCTCACGGGGTATCACTGCGGTCGGTAGCGGTGTGCACTGTCCTGTGTGTCAATCTACACAGCTGCTTACTGGGCATGCTCAGACACTTAGACTCGGCACAGAGCAGACATGCATACACATGGAGCAACAGCATGGGTGGCAGAATGTGGACCGTCGTGTGTCAGCCAGCCACAACGCATGGCACAGGCGTGGCGTTGCGAAGGGATACAGGCATGCACCGGGGTATTACTGCGGTCGGGGCGGTGTGCACTGTCCTGTGTCAATCTACACAGCTGCTTACTGGGCATGCTCAGACACTTAGACTCTGGGCAGAGCATACACATGGAGCAACAGCATGGGTGGCAGAATGTGGACCGTCGTGTGTGTCCACACACAACAAGCAGCCATGGCACAGGCGTGGCCGTTCGCGAAGGGATACAGGCATGCACCGGTATTACTGCAGTCGGTGGTGTGCACTGTCCTGTGTCAATCTACAGCTGCTTACTGGGCATGCTCAGACACTTAGACTCGGCACAGAGCAGACATGCATACACATGGAGCAACAGCATGGGTGGCAGAATGTGGACCGTCGTGTGTGTCAGCCACACAACACCAGCCATGGCACAGGCGTGGCGTTGCAAGGGATACAGGCACATATTACTGCGGTAGGCGGTGTGCACTGTACGTGTGTCATCACAGCTGCTTACTGGGCATGCTCAGCCCAAGACTCGGCACAGAGCACACATGCATAAAATGGGACAGCATGGGTGGCAGAATGTGGACCGTCGTGTGTCCAGCCACACAACAGCAACCGGCCATGCCACAGGCGTGGCGTTGCAGCGGGGATACCATGCAATTACATGGGTGGGACCCCTACATTTTGGGCATGCTACAGACCACCCCCCCAATGGATACCTCCCAGCCGTCCTGAGGACACTGGTGAGTGTGCATGCTCTCACAACACACCGTTGGGGGGCGTCAAGCACCCATACATGACTGGGAACATTCATGACACAACACCCTGCCACAGGTCGGGTGTTCATACGTGACCCTGTGAAACACCCATGAACCATACCCACTAGGGGGCTATACCAGTTCTGCCCATCAAAAGGGGGAGGAAATGCCCCACACAGGATGTACATCCCTCAATGGTGATGTCAGACCATATAGTGTATCCACTGGTAATCCACATCCTGCACCCAACACTGGCATGGGAGATCTAAGTGAGGACCTCTTCACAGCAAACCACAGACATCATGACGGTGTGGTCCCCTACAAGTCCACCATGCCAGTGGTGAACACAGCCACTGCCAACTCCCTTAATGCCTTCTCTGAGCACACACAGGGATGTCTGCACCAAGTGATCATGATAACATCAGGACCTTGTCCACCAAGGTAGGCACATGGTCTGGTGGACCACAGCCACTGACAAACGTACATCAGCAGTTGGAGCTAATACATGGAGCATTATCAGTACCAGGAAGCCATCACCCATTCGTACCAGCGTCAACATACGACCACACATACAATCATCCAAGGACGCTTGTGGTAGTGGTAGTGCAGAGGGGACATGAGACAACCATAGGGCCTTCCTCAACTGTGGTAGGGACATGGGTGGGGCCTGAACATGGCCAGAAATGATCCAGAATGGTACAACGGGCACTGCACCCACAGACATTGTCAACAAACCAGCGGACATGTCCCATGCATACATCCACCCCCACCCCAAGAGGGACATATCCATCCACCAGAGTCTAGCCTCGAAACATCTCATATGCCCTGGGTAATCTGATATCTGTTAGATGGTTAACACAGCACCAATGGGCCCGATGGTGTCCCTGGCTGTGTGCTACCCAACCTCATTGAGGCCCTCACCACACATAAGGCCACTGTCTCATGTTAGCCTTTACGGGCTGGGGCCCGCTGGATGGCATATGGCATCTGTGGTCCCACTATGCCAGGGGGAGTGCTGTTATGGACTGCAGACATTACCGCCCTATCAGCTTGACAAGCCTTGTCTGCAAAGCTGCGGGGAGGGCCATACAGGTGCCCATGAATACAAACAGTGGTGTACAGCCAATGCGGAACATACCCACAACAACTTAGTCAAAGGGGAGATGCTGCCTCCCAAACCTGCTCGTCCTGTCTGGAGCAGTCACCAAGGCCATTGATGGGGGTAGGTCGGTTTGCACACTACCATGCCCTGGTGGGGCGTTCAGAGCACTCCACGTGGGTCTCATGGAAAGGCTCACCAGCGTACATGTGGGGACATAAGTCACGATGGTTCTCAGAATGGTTGGAGGTCACACCACACAGGGTGTGTGTTCCTGGTGCCTGTCAGACTAAAAACTGGTCTCGGTGGAGGCCCACAGGGCTCCGTCCTGGGCCCCTGCCATTGGCATTCGACCTTACAATGTGCATGCCAACATAGGGGGATTGTGGCAGACAAGGTATGCAGATGACTGCACACCGGCCACCATACCCAACACCCCATCTGACACGGACATCCACCTAGGCGTCATACACATGGATAACTGGTGCAGAGCCATGGCCTGTTGCTACATGCCAGAGAAGGTGCAGACCTACCCAGTGTGAAGGACATGTTTGCCCAGCGTAACATGTAGGTGGTGATCCATTCAACATGGTGGACGTGTTCATGGAAATGGGTACCACACCTGTCAGTAACCTCTGTCAACACACACAATGCCAATGTGGGTGGGAAGACATTCCACTGTGGCCACCTGGTCTGGAAGGAATCACATCCACATCACGGGTTCATTGTACCCTGTACACATCA
>NW_025054025.1:0-9625 GCF_019279795.1 Protopterus annectens
ATTTATGTTTTACCAGTAGCTGGTCAGTTTTCTATTGCCCTTGGTCCTGTCCAGGTAGTAGCGTAATTGTCTATGTACATCCAAGGTATGCAACAGTCTTTTCTCCCTGTTCTGTGGGTTGTGAAGAATGTAGGTAGGTGGATAGCTTGGTTTAAAGATACCCTGGAAACCACCTTTGGCATAAAAGTAGGATTTGTTCTCATGGACACTATCTTGATGGAAGATCAGGAAGGGCTGTACTGCCATTAATGCCTGTAGCTCAGATACCCTTCTTGCTGAAGTGATTGCAAGCAGGAAAGCAGTTTTCCATGACAAGTATTGTAATTCTGCTGTTGCTGCTGGTTCGAAAGGAGGGAGTGTCAACTTTTCTAGCACAAAGTTCAAGTCCCATGCTGGCAATGGTGGCTTCCTAGGTGGTTTTACATTTTTAATTCCTCTCAGAAACTGCCTTAGCAGAGGATGTGAGAAGACTGGAGGATCCAAGTTGTATTCTGCTGAAATAGCTGATGCATGAATCTTAATGGAAGAATAGGACAGGCCGTTGTGGAAGAGCTCTGCCAAGTATTCCAGGATGTTGGCTATGTTTACCAGTGACACATTTTCTCCTTTTGCAGTACTTCAAATGTGATATCTTTTCCATTTTGCTGAATAATTTTTTCTTGTTGAGGGTCTGCGAGCCTCCAAGATAATTTCTTTAACCCTTTGGGATAAAATTGGGTTATTTGGTCTTATGCTATGTTCCAGGCAGTCAGCTGCAGTGTTTTCAGGTTTGGATGCAGGGTGCTGTAATTGTTCTGTGTTAACAGTAAGGGAACCAGGGGTAGAGGCCATATTTGTTCCCGAGACATGCTCCTCAGTAATGGGTACCAATGTTGCCTTGGCCAGTCTGGAGCTATCAGGATGATCCTTGGACTGTCTTCTTTGATCTTCAATAGCACCTTGTGCATCAAAGGAAGTGGTGGGAATGCATATGCTGTCAGGATTTTCCAACTGAAAGATAGGGAGTCCACTTTCCAAGCAAGTGGGTGGTACGTCCTTGTGCAGAATTTCTTCAGTTGGTGATTGCGTGGGGATGACAATCTATTTCTGGTAGTCCCCATTTTCTTGTAATGGTTTTGAATATGTCCGGATGCAGCATCCATTCGTAAGCATCCGTGGTGAAGTTCTGCTTAGAATGTCTGCTAGATGTTTTCCTTTCCTGCACAAAAATTGCTTGTAACTGAATGTTGAAGCTCAGGCCACATTCCAGAGGTCCATGCCATTGCCATCCGGCATAGAGGGTACGAATGTGTGCCTCCCTGTTTGTTGATGTACCACATAACTGTGGTGTTGTCTGTCCTTATCAACAGTTGACCTTGTCGAAGAAATGGTCTGAATGTCTGAATTGCCAGTTTTACTGCCAGCATTTCCTTTTGATTTATGTGTAGGTGCAGCTGGTCTTGAGTCCATAAGCCCTGTATGCACTTGTCCAGCATGTGCGCCCCCCAACCGAGGTCTGAGGCATCCGTTGTGATGGTCTGGTTTGGTTGGGTGCTGTGGAAGGGCAGTCCTTTGTTTGATTGACAGGCCTGAGCCCACCATTTGAATTCTTGCTTCAGGCATGGGATTATTGGAATTTGGGTTTCTAGGCTGTGCTTGTGCTGAGACCATAAATTCCTTAGGTACCACTGTAACTTTCTCATATGCAGTCTGGCATGTGGAACCAATATTATGCAGGATGCCATGCAACCCAAGGCTTGCAGGACTTTTCTTGCTGTTAGCTGGTTCTGTTTTGTTAATGCCAAGAAGTAGAGAGGGAGTTGCTCCTGTTTTTCATGGTTAGGAATGCCATTTGTTTTGATGTGTCCAGCTCTGCACCCAAAAAGGTTATCCTTTGGGATGGTATCAGCCTTGACTTTTTAATACTGACTGTGTATCCCAGGGCTTGCAGTAGATAAATGACCCTTTCAAGTCTTCTGTTAGTTTGTTTTTGTTGTCCGCTGTAACAGGCAGTCGTCAGGTAAAGTTGCAGATTTGAATTCCCTGAAGGCTGCAATGAGCAAATTACTGATGCCAGGCATTGCGTGAACACTCTGGGCGCAGTAGATAAGCCAAAGGGCAATGCTGAGAATTGATAATGCTCTGATCCTGCAAGAAATCTGAGGTATCTTCTGCAATTTGGTCGTATGGGGACGTGCAGGTATGCCTCCTTGAGATCTAGAGTTACCAGCCAAGACTCCTTGCCCAACATGGGAAGAAGCTGCTGTAGGGTCAGCATTTTGAATTTTGGGACAATGAGGTATGTGTTTAAAGCGGACAGGTCGAGAATAGGTCTCCATTGGTTCTCTTTTCTTGGTACCAGGAAAAGCCTGGAGTAAAATCCTTGTCCTTGCTCCATAGGTGGTACCTTTTCTACAGCTCTCATCCTTAGTAAGTGAGTTATTTGCTTTAGAGCTTCTGCCTTTTGATTTGGAGGTAGGTTTGGCATTCCTCTCTTCCTTGGTAGAGTATGGAAGTGAAACCTGTAACCTTGGTCTATTGTCTGCAAAATCCACTTGTCTCCTGTGATGTAATGCCAGTTTACTAATAAATAAGGCTAGCTTCCCGCCTAAGGGTGCTTCTAGTTGTTCCCTGGTAGGCGGTGCTAGAGCCAAGTCACTGTGATTGTCCTGTAGTAGTGGTGGTGGCTGTATCTGTGGCTGTACCTCGCTGGTTGTTAGCCTGCCACTGACGTCCCCTGTAGGCACCTCTGGATTGACCCCTACCTCTTGAGCGCCTATTCCTGCCTCTCTGAGCTCTGGAGGTGTCTGGAAAGGACCAATTCTTGGAGGGCCAATTCCTGCTAAACCTTGGAGGTTGGACCTGTAAGAAATCTTTCACTGTCTGGACAGATTTTGCCTTCTCTTCCATCTTCTTCAGCACCTGTTGTGCAGGAGAGCCAAACAAATTGATCTTGTCCATGGGAGCATCTAGTAGTTTTGATTTAACATGATCTGGTAAGGCCTGCTCTTTTAACCATGCATGTCTTCTGATCACTGTGCCAGTCATGGCTGATCTTTTTCTGTATTGCCTTTCTATATTTTGAATACTGTAGTTTGTTTTCTTTACCTTGTGTTTTGCTTGCATTCTGTTTTAACAGCATATTAAAACTTCAAAAGAGACCACAGCTCTCTCTGTTCTCAGTCAGGCAGGATTTTTTCCCTCCCTCCCACCCATTTAAGATGTCTTGTTAAATACCACTGTCTTTCTAGTTGCCTGCCTCTTATGTTAATCTGACCATATATCCTATTTTCTCTACTTTCACTGGCTTATGAGTAATCACAAAACCATCACTTTTGAAATCCCACCCTTCAATTATTATTTAAATTTATTGGCCATCCTACAGTATTTCATAGTACCAAAATACAAAAGTAACCACCCCTTTCAGTCCATCTTGCTGTTTTAAAAATAGTAACTCTCCACTAAACCTTAACTTTTTAAACAGGTAAAACTCTTGTTACCTACTTTCATATCTAACTTCTCTAGTGCACACTGCAGAGTGCATTCTTTTCAATCTTACCTTTAAGCATCCCTGTTACTAGCACTTTCTCTAATACCTAAGATCATCTCTACTTGACTCCAAGTAGAATTTTCTCTATCTGTTAAACCTAGCACTTGCTCCTACAGTACTTATTACCTTGATACGGCACTCTATAGATAGAAGTGCACCCCAAAAAGGCAAACCCCATTTCTCGGTCACCCACGCCCCGGAATCTCTCTTTTAAAGTTTTTTGTCTAGTCCTTCTAGCATGTCGAGGATCAGTTGCTAGTGTTCTCCTGCTCAGCTGGTGAACCAGAAATATTGAGGCAATGCTACAATTGCCCTCATGTACACAGAGGACAACCCTCCTCCTCCCACAAAACACAAATACATGCGAGAGATGCAACTATACGGCCAAACTGGAGGCTGAGCTCTTCAACATAGGACTGGCAAGACCAGTCAGGAGGAGAAATTTACCACACACACTATAGACCCAGTCTCATATAGTACCATCACAACCTCAAATCATACACATAAACAATATTAATAAAGACATACTTTGGCGGCTCTGATCAAAAATCTACCAAAACAGCAGAGCTACCAAAGCAGACACCCAAACAACCACCACCTCAGAACACAACACCTGCAACACATAGACCTCACAGTCAGAGTGTCAAACAGTCACAGCCCTTAAGGCCAAATGCAATGCCAGACACACTAGTCACAGTGACTCCATAGTCAGACACACTGATGTCCCCCTACCACCAGACTCTGAGTAAGGAGAAGGTCACAGTAAGCTGCCTGTCGGGCGCTAGAATCCACCACATAACGCAAGCACTCAGGTCTCTCAACAGCAGGTACAAATATGACTCAGTCATTGTCCACGCTGGTGTAAACGACCTGAGACGCACCTCCTGACTACATGAAAGAGACATTGAGGAGCTCTCTGATTATAGCCCAGGCAGGTATGACCCTGACCTTGAGCAGTATCCTACCTTCACCAAGAATGATGCCACAATACAGAGATAAGATGATCAGCTTTAACAATTGGCTTAAACTCTGGTGTCATTCAAAGGGGATCCAATGTTCTGTCTGCTGGGAAGACATGCTGGACAAGCCACGCTGTTTCTCAGAAGGACCTGCTTGCACCTGTCACCCCTGGGATTCCGGATATTGGCAAAAGGCTCTGCCACCCCTATAGTGCCTTTTAGGCAAGGCTCAAATCTAAACCTACCACCCTAGAACACAAAAGGAAAAAACTAAGGGTACGCTGCTCAATGCCAGAAGTCTAAACCTCAAAATGTGCACACGCACTCGAGGCCCTTCCTCAGTATGGAGAACATCGATGTCTGTGCAGTGACAGAAACCTGTCTACAGGCTCCTGAGAGCACCCCAGCACCATCAGAGTTTTACCTCTTATCATGCTGCCAGCCCCAAACCGACAATACCAAGAAAGGAGGGGGTATCCATATTCATCAAAGACACCCAGCTACCTCAAGACTGTGGCAACGTGACTCTATGCATCGGAGACCATCCAGGTGCACTAACCATAGGCAAGACTGCTCTGCAAATTGTAGCATGTTACAGGCCACCTTTCACAAACTCAGGAACCTCACATGGCCTTCCTGAAAACACTAGAGGGGATAAATGTATCACCAAACACCATCATACCAGGTGACTTCAATTACCCTAATATAGACTGGGAACACTACTCAAGCCCAAACACCCTAGCCCAAAAGTTCCTGGAATTCATAAACTCAAATGCCATGGAACAACTAGTCACCATCCCCACAAGAGGAGAAAACATACTTGATCTCATCATCACGAACATGGGAGCACAATGTTCAACACCGAAGTATACCCCTCACTGGTGAGATCAGATCACAAACTAATCTCTTGGAGGTCCTCATCCCAATTTCCACCTGAAATAAAAAAGACCACAGTAAAGAACTTCTAAAGCCGACTTCACACTTCTAAAGACCAGTGTGGTCTCCTTTAAGGCCCCGAGTCAGCGGAAAACAGTACCAAGCCGCTGAATCACTTACAAATGCCTTCTACCAGCACCTGCAGGACTGCATGGATAAGGTAATCAAGCAAAACAAAGACTCTTTGTACCAAAGGCAAGCGCCCAGTCTGGTGGACCCCAGCCATAAACAAACTTCTACAACAAAAGGAGGAAGCTACCACAAGATAGAGCAAAATCCTGTGCTGGGTAAGAGACACCCTGATCACTATAAGTAAAAACTAAGAGCTCTCATAAAATCATCCAAAGCAAATTTTGAGAGAAAAATAGCTAAAGACTCAAAAGACAATCATAAGGCCTTCTTTAGTTATAAATAGAAACCTGGGAGAGGAAACTCCCAGATATGCTCAGAACTAGTTCAAATGATGTGAAGATTACTGATCCTACAGACAATGCCAACATACTGGCTGGACAGGTTCAGTGCAAACTTCTCCCCATAAGGAGAGATATTTATACCAAGCCGACTTGCAGCCCCCAAACATCTCCAACGCCCATGAGGAACTGCCGTTTCTCCAAAGCAAAAACACAGCATCCATGGGACCTTCGATGGTGTCCCCTCGCTGTGTGCTGCTCCACTTAACCAACGAGGAATTAAACCCACAGCTAGGACAGCTGCTTTAATCAGAAGTCTTACCTCGACACGCATCAGGAGTGGCGCACTGCAACCGTGGTCCCACTTCACTGGCGGTGCCTCCACCGACCTCTGGAAATTACCGCCCATTAGCTTGACAAGCCTTATCTGGTAAAAGCCATGAAAAAAAGAGGATCATAATGGACCTCATAAATAAAAGACATAGGGAATTTGGTAAGACTTTGATCCATCCCAGTTTGGCTTCTACCGTAAAGGCAGATCATGCCTTCTAAACTTGGCTGACTTTTTCAAACAGTCACCGCAAAGCTATTGATAAGGGAAAGGCAGTCCATACAGCTCTACTGATCTGGTGAAGGCTCTTCGATACAATACCCCACTGGTATCATTGAAAAACTCATCAGCTTAAATGTTAACCCATACATCACAAGATGGGTTGCAAACTGGCTGAGTGACAGAACCCATTAGGGTCAGAGTTGCTGGCGCCCATGGTCAGACTCAAAGCCTGTCACACAAGTGGTGTACCACAGGCTCAGTCCTGGGCCCACTCATTGCTTTGGCATCTACTTTCAAGTACAAGCAAATCTCCAGGAGGGTTATAGATGACAAAGTGCTTGCAGATGACTGCAAACTGGGCGCCATATAGAAGTACCACATCTGACACAGATATCCTTCAGAAGGGTCTCACAGAAACGGATAACTGGTGCCAGAGCCATGGCCTCAAAGTTAAATGCCAAAATGATAGTCATACTCCTTCTCGAAAAAAAAGCGTTACCCCATACCAAATAGGTGGCAATCCACTGAGCACAGAAGAAGTTATCAGGGACCTGGGGACCCAGGTTGATAGTAGTGTCATTCGGACACCCATGTAGCTAAAGTAGTTAGGAAGACCTTCTACATTGCCCACCTTATCATGAAGGGACTTCTCATATCAGATCAAGGAGGTCATAGTTTCCTCTATACTCATCAACTCATCAGACCAATGATTGAGTACAATGCCCCATTCGGAATGTATCCTTTGACCCAACACTTGCAGCAGCTGGAGAGGCCACAAAAGTTCCTCACCAAAAGGATAAAGGGTCCTTCAAACATCTGTCCTATGCTGTCCGACTGAAAGAACTCCAGCTCTATTCAGTCGCCACCGCGATGCTCAGAGGTGACCTTTGCCTAACATATACAAGGCCAATGTCAAACCCAGATTTGATGAATAGAATGCTTCACCTCAAAAATCTAGATCCGCCAGAGCCACAAGCAAGGAGACTTAAACCTCTACACGGCTATTAATAGGACGTGTTAGGAGGGATAGATTCATCACCCAAAGACTCCCTATGCTGTGGAATAAAATCCTGGTATATGTGAGGCAGAGCACCTCGCTGGCCTTGTTCAAGAGAAATCTTGACCAATGGATGGGAGATCGCAGATATACCCCAGGGATTACCTCAGTGTCACTCAAGCTCAACAGAGGCACAGCAAAATAATGGGTATAGTTCTTATACTAAAGGGGTGGTGTAAGCCACAAAACTATGGGCTAGGCTTGTAAATGCCCTCGGGCAGATAGCCTAGTATGAACCTATGAACCTATCTAAAGGAAGCCTCCAGTGCATCATAGCCGCATTTTGAGGAATGGTTACTGACCTGCTGAATGTTATGTACCATTTCCTGAACAGATTTTTTGTCTAATGGTTCATCCGAGGACAGCTTTTTAGTTAACTGGTCTAACATAAATTCTTGATACTGGATCATGTGGAATTGACAGTTCAAGGCCCTAGCTGAAAGAGTAGCAGAAGTGTAAACTTTTTTACCCCATCTCTCTAAGGCCCTGGATTCCCTTTCTCAGAGGGAGGGTTTTTGGCAGAGAGGTAGCTAAGCTACAGCCTTTGGTCCCTGGGAGATAGTTTCGGGATCTGCAAAAAAGGAGCCTTATACAAATGATAATGTGGTGTCCGAACCTCCTGTAGTACCTATCGGGCTTAGCAGGGGCCGGAGGAAGTGAATCAGAGCAGTACAAGCATCATTAAATGCATCATCCACAACAGTAAAGAACTGGAGGGATGGCTAAAGGCTGGCATATGTTGTGGTAAATGCAGGAGAAAGGTTCTAAGCCTTTTTCTAGAGTCTGAAAATCCTGGCCCCTGCCACTGAAATTGTCTCCCCTCATAGCATGCAAGGCTTCCAAAGGAAAATTGCACCCTCAGGCGGAGAAAGGGCAGAAGGAATGGACTCTTCCAGCATCAGAGTCTTCATACAGGGGAGAAAGGGCCCTCTGGAGGGTTTTGAATTATCTGAATCATCAGAGGAGTCATCTGTAGAAACTGGCTCAGGGGGTTTCGGGCCTCAGGCCTCTTCTCTCTGAGGTGGGAGAGAGGCCCTGTCTGGGGTGAGGTTGGGATCCCCGGATCAAAGAAATGAGATCCTCTGCTAGAGTGCAAGCCTATTTGTGAACTAGAGCTCAGGGCTCTGTGAGAGGGAGTCTTAGCAGGCACAGTTTTGCGAGATTTAATAAGCTTTTAGCCCTGGCAAAGGCCTTAATCGACATGAAGTTGCAGGTGGCCTAGCAGTTCCACGGGCAGGGGTTGAAATATCCAAGGGGGATAGTATCAGATAAATCCTGGGAACCTGCAAGAGCAGGTGGGATTTCAGTAGCCGACATTCAACCAGGCGTTGGATGAGGCCTCGGTAGGAGGTAAGCTGGTTGAAGGAAGAACCGACAGAGTCAAGTTTCAGCCGAAACAGAGACACTTATGTTGCTTAACCGCTGCTCGCCGAAATCGCTGGACCGCGAGGCCGTCTTCTTGCGCTTTTTAGGCCTCTATGCGTAGGTCGGAGGATCCGACGGCATACCGGGGCAAAAGCTGAGCCGAAAACTCCTCAGCAATTCACCGACGCCTAAGCTGCCGTGTTAAACAGAAGCACAGGCTAGACAAGCTGCTACGCCGTGGTTCGGGCTCAAACAAGGTAAGCAGGTAAGAGTGGAAATCTTATGAGGTATTTGTTTCCCCACAAGTTAAACAGTTATTCACTTTTTTCGACATCGGCTGAGGCAAGAAAGAATCCTCAACGGGTACTTAGCTTTTAGAAGTTCTAGTAGTAATCTCTTGGTTCTGACCGACTGGCACTATAACAGCTTGCTTCGGGCGCCACGCGTAAGAAAAGACTGAGGAAAATGGCGCTGCTGATGCCTTTATACCGAACTGCAGCTATGATGTCGGGTGAAGTGCGAGGCCGCCGAGGCCAGACCCAGACTTTGAACTGCCACCGGGGCTGCCTGACTCCATGTGACAATCCATTTGTAAGGACTGCAGATGCATCCTTGAAGGACATCTGTGAACGAAAACACAAGATTAAGGCCCCAGACATGGGTCAAAATACAAACGGCTATCTTTTACAAGTAATTTTACTTATGGAGATAGAAGTGCAGTTTAATGTACAAATGATGCTAAAATCTTGCAGTAATACACAATCTGCCCACAACTGTAAAAAGTGAAAAAAATTGTACTGTCATGGAGATAAGGTA
>NW_025054026.1:0-8859 GCF_019279795.1 Protopterus annectens
TGAGGTAGCATAGTCTGGATAGAGGCCTGCTGTATCCAGGCCTGCTTGTCTTGCTTGTCAAGTTTCCTGTGTTTCTGACAGCCATCTTATGCTGGTAGTGGCTTGTCTTCTCTGTTAGTGAGATTAACAGGGCTGCCTGATCTTCTCTAGCATTAGCGATTGGTTGAAAGAGCAGGAGCTAGCAGGATTGGGTAGTAATTCCAGCTTCTAGATTCTTCCATCTTTTCAGTCTTCCATCTTTTTGGTATTTAAAACCTGTGTCTGCAGGGGGCTATGCTTGATTTTACCAGGCTGAGGAGTGGTGATTCATCACTGTGACATAGCAGAAATTCCCTGAGGCTCTAAGAGCAGAAAACGTTTTTTTTTTTTGCATTTATTTCATTGAATTGCACTTCTTAACACTTATAGTTGTGCTATGCAACTAATCTACCACATTGTGCACTATTAGAAAGCTTTTTTTACTATTTCACTGCATTTTTGTACTGTTTTAATTGTATTTCCATTGCTAGATAGTTTTTCATTACTGTAATTGCATTTTTATTGAATTACTTAACTTTAAACTTGTTAAATAAATTTGTTAGAGTCAGACTGTAAAAATCATTGAGTTATTCAAACACAATGTCAATTAATAACAAACAGTAATGCAGGAAATAATAACAAAGCTCTAATGTACATTAGGAGGCAAAAAACCATACACAAAGTTTGTATAGAATTTTGACTGCTTTATTGACCAAAACACATTGGTTATATACATTTCATTATCAGTTTTGCCCACCTTACTGGTGTGGCTAGTGACAGGGTCTTTACATCATAGTAATTCATAAAAAGTGCTGAGTTTGTGTTTTTTAAAAAAAGTCCTTTTCCCATGAGAATGTTGCAGCCTTGCAGGCAGCTGGTCAGTCACGATGACCTCCTGAGGATGTAGCCAATTCAAGGTTCTTGATTATTTCCCAATACAATAGATGTATGTCTTCTTAAAGCCCCCTTTGTCTTTCTCTTGTCGCTGCACTATCAGAGATAGTGCTACTCCTGGTGGAGGCGGGAAAAGAGGACATACAGGGAACAGATTTATTATTTTCTAACTTTGCAAAATAATCTTTACTTGAAAGACATGAGCCAGACTGCATCTTGCCAAGGTCAAATTTCTGATTACACTGCAGCTTGTGCTTCAAGCAATAATATGCAGGTTTATTTCTACTATTATTCAGTAAGACAGAATTAAATGCATTATATTATGGATTTAAGTACATTTATTCCCAACTAAAGCACACATTTCTCTATATATTTGATCACACAACTTATATATGTTTGAATGTTTAAATATACATCTTCCTAAAGCACACATTGTAAATATATTTTCTAGGCAGCATGTATGTAAATATATTTTCTAAGCAGCATGTATAGATTTTCTAACATTCTCCCCCCTGTTAATGCATTTTATTCTGTTTAAAATAAACATATTATTTCATTCCTCAGCCTTCCCCTTTTAAGGGCTTTCAGCTAAGTAAGTCATTGGTTTTATATTTCAGAAAAGCATCATTTGAAATTAATCTTTTAATTTCAACACTTTGGTAAAGTTTCAGTAGCAGATATATCAACAAATTTTTGATTAATCTTTTCATGCAGGAATTTCACAGTAAACACATGTTCCTATTAGGAGTATACCCACACAAATAGCAATTAAATGTTTAATAGGATGGA
Source organism: Protopterus annectens (assembly GCF_019279795.1). Taxonomy (NCBI): domain Eukaryota; kingdom Metazoa; phylum Chordata; order Ceratodontiformes; family Protopteridae; genus Protopterus; species Protopterus annectens. The sequence goes on from NW_025054026.1 coordinate 1,702, forward strand.
ACCCCACCTCCCCAAACAGATTCTGGAAAAAGTCTCAGTGGGTTGGGGCCTGGTTTAGTCATTGCTGATACTTGCTGAATTACCTCTAGGTGGTCATTGATTTCATGTTGGTTGTCTGGAATTCGCACAGCATTCTTCTTCGTGTACCACCTCTTGCCGCTAGGGTGAAGTAAAGAGCCATTCGATTTTGTAGCACAACAGTTTTTATTGCATTCAGTTCATTAGTCACCAATTCTAGGGTGGAAAAAGTTGCATTGCTCATGACTTTTTTGACAGCTTCCTCAGCTCCCAGATCGATTTGACTGCTCCATAGGCTGGTGGCATTCCTGCCCTGGATATAACACTGTTGCCCAAGTTCATATGAGTCAATTTACTGAATTATGGCCTTTTCAACCAGCTTGATTTTCCAACTGGATTCACAGGTTTTTTTCACTGGACCTTCAGATTCTCGAGCTGTTTTCCCGTTTGTATTTTACCCAAAGGTAATTCTGCAGTATGTCTTATTGCTGAAACCAGATAACCCAAAAACAACTGCCCGGGCCAATTCTCAGGTAACCATTTATATGCCTTTTTCCCACAAATAAAATCATTACTTTGGTACTGATCGTGTTATCCCTGCATGAAACATTTTCCCATCTAATAGACAATTTTAGTTAAGACTAGATTGTCACATACTGCATTTAATGTAGTTTTCATTGAACTCAGATATGAATCATGGTTTGTATTACAAACAGTACCACTTTTGACTTTAATGTAACATTTATAAGACATTGTTATATTACCATCCACCTGGAGGTTATTTTATACAATTTCCTTTTGTGTGACACAGGTAAAATAAAGCTATGTGATCTCACAGTCCTGTGTCAAAAAATTTTAAGTCTCATTTATCCCCAAAGGGACAGCAGACATTAAAGTCCTCCATATGCTGTTGGTATTGCTGTACAAACCCAGCAATTTGAAATGTTCATAGTCTCTACATACTTGTTTCATGGCCAGGTATGTGTTAAAATTTGGATGCCAGTCTATAGCCAGTCCTTCATCACTTTCACTTTGTGGTTGTGTGCAGGAAAACCACATAACAAGAAAAAGGTTACACAAACATAGTTATTAATGTATGATCACAGTGAACATGTCTGGGGTTGTTTGCTTTTTATTTATTTGCCTCTGGCCATCCTGTTCCTGTGTATCAGTCAAAGTTTTACAGGTTTGCAGTGGGTTAAATGAACCCAAGATGATCTCTCAGCAATTTTTTCTGCAGTGGGTGTTGCCAACAGAATTTGGACCTGGACTCGCCCAGTTCTTTCTCTTTATGACTTTCAGCCAAATCCAGGACCCGGGGCCAAGACTGCTTCTGGTTTTGTTCTTATCTGAAAAGAGTTAAACTGCAAAACAGTCTTTTAACAGTTTCTTTTATTTAATTAGCTAATGAACTGTCAGCCTCCAGCTCTGCAGGCATGAGAGCTTTTTACTGAGGCACATAATATGCCTCCCAAATACTCAAAGTCAAACCCTTTACATTTTAACTTTTTCATCTCAGCAATGCTAGAGGCAGACAGCAAATCCAATTCTTTTGAGTCTTACTCATCAACTTTCTTAACTTGTTTTTTTTAAATCCATTGTACCTTTCCACCAGTCCTGCTGACTGTGGGTGGTAACACAGTGATTCCTTGGAAAAGCTTCTACCCATTTGAAAACATATCTATGATCACTAAACAGTATTTTTCCTTCACATTTATTCTCTATGAAGTCCATACAAATAGTATGGAATGGATATATGGTGTAGGAAAACTCCTTGCTTGTTTTAAATGCTCCTTGTGCATGGTGCTTGTTACAAGTATGACAAGCTGCACAAAATTTTATTGTATAATTTATGTATCCATATGTTTGGAATATTTATTTACTAACTGTACCATCCCCCCTGTTGAGACATGGCTCTGGCTCAACAAAGCTACATATCTAAATAAATTAGTAATATTGTTTTTCCTTTGGAAATGTACAGTCCATTTTAAAATTGCACCTTGTTTTACCCAGTTTTGTTTTCTGCTGTTGTAGTAAGCATTTGCATTGTTTTTAACATGTCTAAATCTAAAATCTCAGAGGGTTGTAATTTTCATTTAAAAAAAATAAGTTTCTGAGTGTGGGGCTGCTTGTTTAGCAGCTGCATCAGCTCGTGCATAACTTTTCGAAATCTTATCCTGTTGTTTTGTATGAGCTACACATTTACAAATAGCTACTTTGGTAGGTAACTGAATAGATTCTAATAGCTCCAAAATAAATTGCATGATTAATAGGTTTTCACTGGATGTAATCATTCCTCTATTTTTTATTGTTGTGCAAATACATGTACTGTAGAAAAAACTGATTATCAGTATATATGTTTACTTTTTTACTAAAATACATGCTCTGTCAAAATTACCAGTTCTGCTGCTTGAGCATACAAGTTGTGTGTAAGTTTGTGCTTCTAAATTTTAGTGTCTGTAACTACTGCATACCCCACCAGATTTTTCCTGTAGGACCCCTTCTGCATGAGCCATCCATAATATGTCACCTCAGCATTATCCAAGGGCATATCTGTAAGATCTTATCTAGGTAAAACTAACTGTTTATATGAGGTTGACTCAGCAGTATGGTCATACATGAAAGATGTCTAGCAGGAGAAAGGTATGCAACTTTTCTTGCAGAATTATTGCAACCGCATGAGGCATTCTCAATGTGAGAGGGTGGAATAACACCACTGAGGCTGAAGCCTGTACTGCCATTGCTGCTGCAACTACTGCTTGTACACAGTGAGGCAAAGATTGCACCACTGGGTCTAACTGTGATGAATAGTAAGCTATGGGGCATTGCTTATCCCCATGTTGTTGGTTTAATACTGATGTCATGTACCATTGCTTACAATCTATGGTCTGAAAAACGTTTGTGATAACTTGGAAGTCTTAAAACTAATGAAGAAGCTATTAACTGCTTCAACCTGCAGAAAGCCATTTTCTTGCATTGGTTTCATTGTAAAAATAATTTGGTACCCAGTTCCAACAAAATTAGTTGTACCTAGAAAGACATCATTTCTTTTTTAGTTGTTGGTTTGGGTGCTTGCAAAATTGCTGTTTTTTCTTTCCCACTATTTAGTATTTTACCTTATTGGATATACATATCCCAGGTATCTAACCTGTGTTTTTCCAAAGTTGTAACTTACTTTTGTTTACTTTGTGTGTCCTTACTAAAATTTAATAATGCTACTGTATTCACCTGCACTGCTGCTGGGTGCTGCTGTAGATGTCATCTACATAAAGTAAAATTTGACTACCTCTGGTGGGTAAACCCTGCCAGGTTGCTAGCCATTTTTGTGCAAATATTATTGGGCTCTCACAATATCCCTGTGGTAGTCAGTATATGTATACCTTTTACCCTGAAATGTAAATGCAAACCAATATTGACTATCAGGATGTATAGGTATTGAAAAGCATTGCTATATCTACCACAGTAAATACTTCTGTTGTGGCTTTAAATCATTTAACAAGGTATGTGGGTCTGGCACGTAGGTGCTCTAGGTATTACTGCATTATTTACAGCTTATAAATCTTGTACCATCTGCCATTCCCCGTTTGCTTTTTAACAGGAAATAGGGGTGTATCACATGGTGAATCAGGAGATTCTACCAGTACTCCTTTTTGAGTAATGCTGCTATTATAGGCTTAATTTCTACTTTTGCATTCTTTCTCAAAATGTATTGTCTTTCTGTGGTCTAAAAGCTGACTTTGGGGTAATTGTAACTGGTCCTGCTGCTTGAATAAGCCTACATTTGACTTGCCTGTTGACCAGAGTTGTTGGAATTTTACACAAGGCCTTTTCTTTTCTTTTAATAAAATGCTAATCAGCTGTCCTTACTAGATTGCAAGTGTACAGCTGTATGTGTCTGTGTCAACCAATTCAGTTTTGTTTTTATCCCTTGTCCTGACATTTTAAATCAGTCTGTTTTCCATCTTGTTACCTTTTTTTTTTAAGTCTGCCCATTTAAAACTTTTGTTTTTGTCAAGCTGACATGTGGCAGTCTATTGGACTTATACAATCTCATGAACTCCTGAGGTAATGAACAGCTTACTACACTGTTTCCCTCAGTATCCCAGCATAAAGTTTGTAATATTAATTTGTCAGCAGGATTTTACTTATATTTTTATCAGGTCCTGGTGTGCTACAGTAGTATGGGTACAATGTAACAAATGCTGCTGATCAGTGTCAAGGGAGGGCTTTACTGATGGCTACGTTTATCAGTTCTTTGGTTACTGCCCTGGACCAGTCATAACTAGGTCCTGGCTGTAATAATAGGCTTCACCCTCTGATCACACCACAAAGGCATCCATTTCTCTGTGCTTCCATACCCTGCAGTTAGGAACTACTGCTATGCCAAATATCTGCATAAGGTCTTTTCCCAATAAGTTTACTGGATATTTTTGCAGAAACTACAATTTTACTTTTCTGAGTCATACCTGAAACAGGGTCAGTTATTGCTATATTATGGGAAAGTGGTTCCTGTATAGCTGTCCATTTGCTGCTTTTACTAATATATAATCAGGTGATTTAGAATGTTTTGGTAACTTGGAGGGTGTATCAAAGTCCGTGGCTCCTGAGTCACACAGGAATTTGACCTTTCTTCCCTCCACCAGAAGTGTTACTTCTGGTTTTGTATTTACTAGGTAGAGCTCCAGGCTCAACAATGCTAAATCTAAAATTTTATTTTCATTTTTATTCTTTCATCTGTTTGTACTTCCTCTATTCCCTCTACTACATTCACATTTTTTTGTTTATTAACCTTTCCTGATGATTTTTGGTTATTATCACTATCATATATAGTCAGTCCATCTCCTTTATCTTCTGTTGCTTTCTTATTTTGTTTATAGTCCCTAGCTAGATGCCCTTTTTACCTGACTGTACAAATACTTTCGTCTTCAGCAGTGAAGACTTGTGCCTTTTTCTTTTTACTATTAAGTGTCTTTCAGCAGTCTAGCATACTCAAGTAAGGCTTGCAGCCTGCTTGTTCAGTGATTTATCATATGCCTTGTAATAAAACTACTAACAGAGGCAATGCAACCTTTTTAAAAATGTATTTTTATATTTTTTTTAATTTAACATTTTAATAATCTAGCATAATATCCATCTACTGTCTCATTTTCCTGTTGTATGCATTAATTAATGCAAGTCCAGTCTGCTCTAAGTTTTCATTTTCAGAGATTCTGTCTGTTAGACCTTTCACTCTGTTGTCTAAAATGTTTCAGAATTTTTAAGCTTCTGTTTTCTTTTGCCTGACCATCAGATTAAAACTTGTTTAAGGAGTTTAACTAGTGAAAGTTTATTTAGTTTACTATCAAATTTATAGTTGTTAACACATTTTGCAAAATATCTCACATTATCTGCTCTCTGTAATTGCATTTTTTTCATCTTCTTTAGGGTCCGTGCCCCTTTTAGTGCATGTTTCCCATGTCTCTAAAGAGAAAAGAAAAAAAAAAAAAAAGAACTTTTAACCCTTTCTCTTGTCCCCGTGGTATCTTATTCCCGTATTCACAGTAGTGTCTAGAATGACTGTTTATTTTGGGCTTTATTTCCTGATCTATGACTCAAGATACAATACTACTCTCTCCTGCTATCACAAACCTTAGCAATAGCACAGTGTAACCTGGTCCCTGATCTAAAAAAAAAACAAAGAGGGAATTTTCCACCGAGCCTCCTGTTTGGGATAGGCTTTTGGACCCAGTTTTCCCCCGCCACAGATCAGATAAGTGCACAGCCCCTTTAGTCACCACAATTCAGTCGGAGGTCTTTCCTTCTTCTAAACTTAATACCACCTATATATTCTGACCTGTAGCTTACCAAGGGAATTCGCTCAAGGACCAAGATGTTAAATAAATTTGTTAGAGTCAGACTGAAAAAATCATTGAGTTATTAAAACACAATGTCAATTAATAACAAACAGTAATGCAGGAAACTTATAATTTAAAAGCTCTAATGTACATTGGGAGGCAAAACCATACACAAAGTTTGTATAGAATTTTGACTGTTTATTGACCAAAAAAATTGGTTATATACATTTCATTATCATTTTTGCCCACCTTACTGGTGTCAGTGACAGGGTCTTTACATCATAGTAATTCAAAAAAAGTGCTGAGTTTGTGTTTTAAAAAAATCCCTTTTTCCCCTGAGAATGTTAGCCTTGCAGGCAGCTGGTCAGTCACATGACCTCCTGAGGATGTAGCCAATTCAATTCTTTTATTAGTTCAATACAATAGATGTTTCTTCTTAAAGCCTCCCTTTTTTTCTTTTTTGGGTACTATCAGAGATAGTGGGACAAAACTTTCCTGGTGGGGGCAGGAAAGGAAAAACATGAACAGATTTATTATTTTCTAACTTTGCAAAAAAATCTTTACTTGAAAGACATGAGCCAGACTGCATCTGCAAGCTGCCAAGGTCAAATTTCTGATTACACTGCAGCTTTGCTTCAAGCAATAATATGCAGGTTTATTTCTACTTTTTTCAGTAAGACAGAATTAAATGCATTACTTAATTTATTTAAGTACATTTTTCCCAACTAAAGCCCCATTTCTCTATATATTTGATCACACAACTTTATATGTTTGAATGTTTAAATACATCTTCCTAAGCACACATTGTAAATATATTTTTCTAGGCAGCATGTATGTAAATATATTTTCTAAGCAGCATGTATAGATTTTTCTAACAAAACTGCTTTTTCATATTGAGAATTGTATTTTCGGTTTGTGAGAGCTCTATCTGCATTTTTGTGAAGTTTCTGTGTTCAAGTCAGGTAGCATAGTCTGGATAGAGGCCTGCTGTTATCCAGGCCTGGTTTTTTTTTTGAGTTTCTTGTGTTTCTGGTAGCCATCCTATGTTGGTAATGGCTTGTCTTATCTGTTAGTGAGAGTAACAGGGGTACCTGACCTTCTGTAAAGGTGATTGGTTGAAAGTGCAGGGCTAGCAGGATTGGGGTAATTCAGCTTCTAGATTCTTCCATCTTTTCTGGTATCTAAACCCTGTGTTTGTAGGGTGTTGCCCTTTTTTGCTCATTGCCCCTGCCACTGTGCTTTTAACCCATTGGGGGTTTTCAATTGCATTTTTCCCCTTTCCAGCACTCCTGTGTAACTGATGCCC
>NW_025054027.1:0-2500 GCF_019279795.1 Protopterus annectens
ATATAATTTGGGTTTCTTTTTAAATAGTGTAAGAGAAGACAGAGAAGTGAGATCAGTATGTAGTAAATTCATAGCTTTCCAGCTTGTTAGAGAACGAGATCACCTGCTGAGTTGTTGGATCTAGAGTGTTAAAAGAAGTTTGTTGGATGAGCTTGGGTTTATAGGATTACTGTAGAGTGGGAGACTTGAGAGTATTGGAGTATTTGAGGGTTGATAAGAGGATTTGTGGGCTGTAGCTGGAGAATTGTAGATGGTGCTTAGAAGCTGTAGCCAAGTTGTTTTAGATTCAGGCAGTGATGAGTTCTGAAGGAGGCGGTAGGCAAATCTTAAGAATATGACATAGGATACTGCTAGTTTGTTGAGGTTGTTTTAGAAGATTTGTGGGTGGGGCATGTAGGTAAGTGGTGAGAGATTAGGTGAGTTCTAGCTACTAGAAGCTAGCTACTGTGGTGTAAGAAAGGGTTTGATTCTATAGAGGATCAAGTTTCCTGTTGACTGTTTTTATAGTAATGTTAATATGCATGTGTCAAAGTTGAGGTTATTGTCAATTATTATTCCTAGGGTTTACAGTAGTTGGTGGGAGAAATAAAAAGTGCCATTGTTGAGATGTTGAGTGTGAAATGCATGTGGGTGTGGACTTACGGGTTTGGTGAGAAGAGTAGCATTTTAGTTTTTGGGGGTTTAGGAGGAGGCAGCGGTGTGTGAACCATTGTTCAACAGTATTAAAATGCTATCTGGGTAAGGGTTTGTAATTCAGTTTGAGAAGTAGCTGAGCAGATGATAGTAGAGTCATCCCATATTGCAAGATGCAGCGTTGCCATGTGGAATTTGCTAACTGAAGATCATTAATATAAATGGAAAATGGCAAGAAGACCTAATATGGAAACCCTATGAGGGACACCAAGGAAGATGGGAAGCAGATTAGAAAGGTGCGTTGTGCCCAAGAGTACAGCCACCTGCTGTCTGTTTTTCAAAAGGTAAGATTTAGAACCAATTTATGGCTCACGAGGATTAGAAGTGATAGAGATTTCATTATAAGTAAAGAAAGGAGTTGGTGATTAACCATGTCAAAAGCTTTGGATAAAATCAAAGGGAATACTGCATAAGAGGAAAGTATACACTTCAGAAAGAATAATGTCAGCATACACACCATAAACACCTCCAACTATACACAGAGCATGACCTAGCTGCATTAAACACAAGGCCAAATTTGTATCAATGTGCTGTGGTATCCCAGGATGTCTCCTGACATGCAAAATATTACCTATCACTGTATTTCACTACTGTGTGTGTGTGTGTGTGTGTGTGTGTGTGTCTGTATTACATAAAAAATACTGTGTGTGTGTGTGTCTGTGTGTGTGTGTGTGTGTGTGTGTCGTGTGCCTGTATTATACAATGAAATACATTCACTACTGTGTGTGTGTGTGTGTGTTTGTGTGTATGTCTGTATTATATAGTAAATACTTTCACTACTGTGTGTGTGTGTGTGTGTGTCTGTGTGTGTGGAAATGCTGTATGTGTGTGTGTGTCTGTATACAATGAATACTTTCACTACTGTATGTGTGTGTGTTTGTGTGTTTGTGTCTGTATTATATAATACATACTTTCCTTACTGTGTGTGTGTATGTATGTGTGTGTGTGTGTGTGTGTGTGTGTATTATGTTATAAATAACTTTCACTAGTGTGTGTGTGTGTGTGTGTGTGTCTGTATTATACAATAAATACTTTCACTAGGTGTGTGTGTGTGTGTGTCTGTATTATATATCATGCCATGCATGTATGTGTGTGTGTGTCTGTGTGTGTGTGTTTGTATAATACAGTAAATACTTTCACTACTGTGTGTGTGTGTGCATGTGTGTGTGTGTCGTGTGTGTGTGTGTGTGTGTGTGTGTGTCTGTATTATATAATAAATACTTTCACTACTGTATGTGGGTGTCTATATATAATAAATAATTTCATTACTGTGTGTGTGTGTGTGTGTGTGTGTGTGTGTGTGTGTGTGTGTATGTATTATTTAATAAATATTTTCACTACTGGCATGTGTGTGTATTTGTGTGTCTGTGAGTGTATGTGTGTGTCTGGTTATATAATAAATACTTTCCACTGCATGTGTGTGTGTGTGTGTGTGTGTGTGTGTGTGTGTGTGTGTGTGTGTGTGTGTGTGTGTGTGTCGTGTGTCTGTATTATATAATAAATACTTTCACTACTGTGTGTGTGTGTGTGTGTCTGTATTATATATAATAAATACTTTCACTGCTGTGTGTGTGTGTGTGTGTCTGCTTGTTATATAATAAATACTTTCACTGCTTTGTGTGTGTATGTGTGTGTGTGTGTATTGTGTCTGTATTATACAATAAATACTTTCACTACTGTGTGTGTATCTGTATTGTATAATAACTACTTTCATAGTGTGTGTGTGTGTGTGTGTGTGTGTCTGTATTATACCGTAAACTCTCACTACCATGTGTGAGTGTCATAATATATAATAAATAGTTCATTA
>NW_025054028.1:0-9486 GCF_019279795.1 Protopterus annectens
CATTTGCTTGGGTTAAGGAAAACCCTCTTGGAGGACTGTTCACATCACTAGGGGACCTGATGACAGCGCCCAGCTTGCAGTCATCACTGCAAACTTCAGGCAGCCTTTATAGCTCACTGGTTTGGCCTGCTCCTCAAAAACTATATCCCAAATAACAAAGGCCCCAAAGGGCAGAAATCCCTAGAGGTACATCATCCTCTTTATGGGTCTACTACTTAGGAGTTTGCTTCCCCTATTTTGACTAGGTGGGTTCTATCAGTGAACCCAGTTTGCTACCCATCTGCTAACATCACAGATTAATGTCTACTTGAGAGAGTTTTATCTATTACTACCCAGAGTGGGGAATAGTATCCAAGGCTTTGGGTAGGTCAAGGTAGGCGGTGTGCACTGTCTTCTCCTTGTCCATGGCTTTGGTGACTGTTTCAAAGAAGTCAACCAAGTTCAACAGGCATGAGCTCCCCTTGATGAAACCAAATTGTGTGGGATCGAGTGTTTGGAGATTGCCAATGTCCTTGTTAATGAGGTCCATGATAATCTGTTCCAACAGCCTTGCAGATCCAGAGCTAGGATTAGACTGATGGGTCTATAATTTCATGGATTGGTGAATGCTCCACCTTTGTGCAAAGGGATGATGGTGGCTGTCCTCCACTTGGATGGGACAAAGCCGATACTCGGGCTTTGGTTGAATAGGGTGCCTAATGGTGTTGCAACCTCCTGCCTGAGTTCATGTAGGATGCAGCCTGGGATATTATCTAGTCCCATGGAGGCTGTATATTTTGCCTTTGAGAGGGCAGTGATGACTAGTGCTCAACAGGTATGGGGAGGAGGCAGGTGCTGGGGATGTCCTGATTTACTGATGGGGGGACAGAGGGGTAAAGTTTTTGCAGAACCTGTCTTCCAGCAGGTTGGCTATGTCTATGGCATTTGTGTATGTGGTGTCTTTGACCACCAGTTCACAAGTGCTCTAGTGCTTCCTTTGAGACTGCGGACATATGTGAAAAAGGTCTTATGATGGTCTTTAGTAGATGTGGCCAGTGTGGACTTGAAGTTTGCTTTGGAGGATTTCACTAGTGGTCTTACTTGCTTTTTCAGGCTAAGGAAAGATTACTTCCAATTAGGCACCTGCTCCTTCTTGGTCCTGGACAGCATTTTTTTCCTGTTATTACAGAGTTTATTTACTGCAGATGTTCACCAGACAAGGTTTACTCTTCCTTCAGGAGGAAGATTTTGTCCTGTTGGGTATTTGTGATTCCATGCAGCTATATAAATGCTCGTATAGTATTTTGGTGTAGGTTTGGACATTTGTGCTTTCCGTTTCTATGGAGGGGCTGTAGAAGCTATTATGCAACCTTCCCTCAGGAGGTTGTAATCAGCTTTGGCCAAGTTTTTTTGTTTGACCCTAGCCAGGGGGGGTGGGGAGATGGTGCCTTAGAAAGAGACCACCTTGTGGTCAGACCTTACCAGGGAGGATGACACTGTACAGATGCTGCAGTGGTTACTCATGTTGATTGTACAAAGTCCAAGACATTATCACCTCTTGCTGGGGGTGTCAAATCCTTCTTTGGTCCAAGGCATTTGCATTGATGAAATCAAGGAATCTCTGGGCATCTGTGTTTTGGCATGAGTAGTTCTTCCAGTCTATGGTTGGATAATTAAAGTCAATCAAAATAAGGGTAAAGGGTTGAATCTTGATAGATTCAAAAAGGTCCAGATAGGCAGAATGGGCATCTTGAGTCAAAGTTGGGGGCCTGTAGCTAGCTAAGATTTGAATATGGGTTTTATCAACAGTTAACTGCACCTGGAGTGTCTCCAGTGTGTCATACCGTTTGACCAGCCTGGAGGTGTTTATGTCTTTAATATATATTGAAACTCCACCTCCTTTTGATTTACTGCCATGGTTTGGGGTCTGAATGTATGACAGGATGGTATGGCTGGGGTACTCTCTGCAGCTTTGAACCAGGTTTCAGTGACTGCACAAATGTCAGTATCTTACATGGTTAAGAATGCTTGCAATGAGTGCAATTTCATGTCTAGACTCCTAGCATTTAGCAGCAAGACCTTTAATTTGCGTTTTGATGAAATTTTCATGTTGGTAGATTTGACCTCATGGCCTTACCTGAAAAAGGTACTATGGGGGAGGCAAGAGCCTTTGACAGAAGCCCGAAGCCCAAGGGAAACAGATGCAGGCCATCTCTGCCAAAGCACTGTGGTCTGTTGATCATGTCTTCCCTGGCTGTCCTGTATTGGATCCCCTTGGAATGACACCATAAACTAAGCCAACAGTTAAAGTCAATCATTTTCTGTTTGAGGCATCATTCTGGGTTATGGTAGAATGCTACTTAAGGCTAGGGACATACCTGCCTGGGGAACATATCCAGAGAGCTCAATCATGTCTCTCTTCATGTAGTCCAGGGAGGTACATTTCATGTAATTTACGCCAACATGGACTATGACAGAGTCATAGCAGTAGCTGTTGTTGAGAGATCTGAGTGCAAGTGTGATGTAGTGGCCAGTTCTGGCACCTGACAAAAACTAACTATGACTTTGTCCTTGCCCAGCCTGGCAGGAGAGGGATCATCTAGTGTATCTCAAAATGGAGTCTCCTACTGACTAATATGTTGAGTTTATGGTTAGGCCTAGTGCGCTATGAGACACTGGAAGTGTATTGGACTGTGTGTAGTATGGTGGGCTGTGGAGTTTGCATGTGTTTTTGCCTTGGAGGTCTGTTTTGTTTGGGTATGTTTTTGTTGAGGACCTTCAAATATGTGGGTGTGTGTTGTGTGCCTGAGGTGTGGTGTTTGTGCTGACAACCTTCTCAGTGCCAGATATACTTGCTTGTGAGGGAGAAAGCATAGACTCTAGGTTTTTAATGTAATTGCATCTCTCACAAATTGTATTCCTAGGTGGTAGCAGTAAATGTTTGTCCGTGTACATGAAGCAGTTGCTACACTGTCTCAGGATACCCATATCAACCAGAATGGCAAAAGAAACCATACGAAATTGCCCATCCATATTTGTCAGAATCTAAGGGAGACAGGCTAGAGAGAGCTAAGGGGGTAAAGGGTGGAAGGTCTAAGGTGAGTACTACTAGGTGATCATACAAGTGCTACTAAGGGAAAATTTGCAGCTGGAATACCTCCCTGTGGGTTAAAAACAGTGCAGCTGTGGTGTACCTGAGGTGTACCAAACTCAAGCCCAAACCAGCTCAAACGCATGGTGGATTCAATACCACAAACTTCAAGCTTCTTAAGATAAAAGTGGCAAACTTCCACGACACCCATGCAGACCAGGACAATAGAGGCACGACTGCTGAATCTCCCTATAAATGCACTTTATAGCACTTGCGAAAGGTGCATGGATCGTGCAATCCTAACAGAACGTAAGCAAGATGCTATCCTCCAAAAGAAGCCAATCTGGTAGTCCCCTGCCATAAACAAACTCTACAACAGAAGAAAGAAACTGTTGCAAAAAAAAGTAAAATCCCATGATTGGTGGAACTTCCTGGTCAGCCTCAGTTTGAAGCTGAGAGTGCTCATAAAATCCTCTCCAAAAACTAGTTGCTGAGAAACAAAATCGCCACTGATTCTAAAAGACAACCACAAAACATTCAATAGCTATGTCAAGAATCTCAATGGCAACACTCAGATCTGCTCCAAGTTACAGCACAAAGGCACTAAATATACAGAACCAACTGATATTGCCAACATCCTGGCAGATAGGTTCAGTGCTAACTTTTCCCCCTTCTACTCACCCCCTAAAGTGGCCCATCTCATACCGGAAGAATGCAAAGTTCCTGTAATCACGGCTGCACAGGTAAAAACACACTCTCCAAAGCCAAGAACACAGCATCCATTGGACCTGACAACATCCCAGGCTGCGTTCTACATGAACCGCAGAATGAACTGGCACCCACCTAAGCACCATGTTCAATCATGTACCTCACCTCTCAGGCTTTGTTGCCCCACTGAATGGCACAGCGGCCGGGTTATCCCACTCCTCAAAGGGGAGGCCACGATGGACCCGGGGAGCTACTGCCCCATTAGCCTAACGAGCCTGGTCTGCAAGGGCCATGGAACATATCATCATGAGATCTTATACACAAAAGACAATGGTAAATCTCTGACTCTGGACCTCCAACAAGTTCGGGTTTGTAAAAGGCAGGGACCATGTCTCCTAAACCTGATAGACTTCTTTGAAGCAGTCCCACCAAAAGCTGTAGACAAGGGAGTAAGGTGGATCACACAGCCTATCTAGATCTCTAAGGCTTCTGACACCATCCCCCACTCTGGAATTATAGATAAACTCACTAAACTAAGTATAAATCCCTATGTCACAAGACGGGTTGCCAACTGGCTCACTGAAAGAACCCACACTGTGAAAGTAGCAGACTCCAAATCAGACTTCTGACCAGTGACAAGTGGAATACCATAGGGTTCAGTCCTGGGTCCTCTCCTGTTTGGTATCTACTTCTCTAAAGTACAGGCTAACACAGAAGGTCTTTGGCTAATGAAGTTCACAGATGACTGCAAACTAGAAGCCATAATCGAAACTCCTAACGATGTGGACATCCTACAAAAGGGCCTCACGGAGAAAGGTGCCTGGTGTCAAAGCTATGGCCTCAAGCTCAATGCCAAAAAGTGCATTGTCATCTCCTCTGGTAAAACACTGTACACATGAGCTATCACATAGGTGGTAGTCTACTTAACACCGAAAGTGTGATAAGAGACCTTGGAACACAGGTGGACAGCAGTCTCTCCTCCTTTGTTAATCACATCGGCATAGTAGTCAGGAAATCCTTCTACGTGGCACACCTCATCACAAAAGGTTTCTCATCCAGGAAAAAAGAGGTGGTGTTCCCTCTACTTGTCACTTGTTAGACCCATTAGAGAGCATACAGCATACCTTTGGTATGTACCTCACAAGACATCTACAACTGGAAAGGCGCAGAAATACCTCACAAAGAGGATTAATGGCCTCAAACAGATGGCCTACGCAGATAGTCTCAAAAAACTCCAGCTTTACTCCATCGCATAACGCCTACTCAGAGGCAATCTCTGCCTAACCTACAAAGCTATGTCAAACCCAGAGCTGGTGGACATGCTCCACTTAAAGAAATCCCAATCTCACCGAGCTACACACTCCTAGGGACCTAAACCTTGTCACCAAAAATAAACAGAACAATGCTGGAGGATAGGATTCCTGTCCCAGAGACTTCCCATACTCTGGAACAAACTACCTACCTATATCAAACAAAGCTCCTCATTAGCACTCTTCATGAAAAATCTTGATGATTGGATGGGGAAATAGGAAATTCACCCCGGGGATCACCTCTGTGGCTCTGCTCGACAGGGGCACAGGAAAATAATTTTCTTGGGTGGCGAAAGCCAGGGTACCTTTTGGCTAGGCTTATACAGGCCACGGGCTAGGCTGGAGTACCTGCACTATGAACAAAAAAAATATAGAAGATTCTAGTAACACAGAAATCTAGCCAATCCTGCTAGTCCCTGCTCTCTTTACCAATCAGCTTGTGCCATACAAGGTCCAGGCTGCCCTGCTACTCTCACCAGCAGAGACGATAGGCCCCTACCAACACAAGATGGTTGACAGAAACACAGAAGACTAAAAGAAGCAACTCTGGATGCAGCAAACTTGTATCCAGACTATGCTACTCAATTTAAGGGATTCAGAACACAGTAAAACTCACAGAAAAGCAGAGATTAACTACTTACAAAACACAGAATTCACAGTATGGAAAAATACAGTTAAACAGTAATGAAATGCAGTAAAATGTAGTTAAACAGTAACTAACGGCAGTAAATAACAATGAATTAGAAGTTATGTACTCACCATAACGTTCCATCTGAGTAGGTGACTTCATTCGGATGCAACCTGTGGGTATCGGATCCGATCTCGGATCCGAGCCGGCAATTCAAAAGCTTAGGCTCCGAGCTCCTAGCTCCTCCCTCTTACCCATAACCCCTTGCCAAGCCCTGACTGACCTCAGATTGAGTTTGCCTCAAAGTACTGACCACAGTATACTAAAAAAGCATAAATACAAAGCTCTATAAAGGTCAGGGGGGATGGAGGGGGATAGGATTACATCCGAATGAAGTCACCTACTCAGATGGGCTGGAATAGTACATCTACTTCTAAATCTGAAGTAGAGCAGACTTCATTCGTCTCTGCACAACTTCTGTGGAGGACGGAGTCCCTAGCTACCTGGAATCTTAGGCGGCCCCGTCATGGAAGGATGTTCGGAGCACCCGCTGAGCCACAAAGGATGCTCTTCACCTCTCAGAAACAACATCCACCTTGTAATGAGAAATAAAAGATATGAAGTGAGAGCCAAGTAGCTGCACGAGATATCATCCAAAGGAAACTACGGGACTTAAAGGCTGGCTGGATAGAAACTGCCCTAGTGGGAGAATGAGCCCGTAACCTCTGAGGAGCAGGTCTGCCTGAAGTGTCATATGCCCAGAATGCAATTAGCTGAAATCCATTTAGATAGAGTGACTTTAGATACTGCTTTACCCAGAGCAAATTTAGCAAGGAGACTGAACAGCTGATCTGATTTCCTGTGGTCAGCTGTCCTGTTAATATAAAAAGCGTATTGTCTATGAACATCCAAAGGAATGCAATTTGTATTTCCTTTGTTTGAATACTTGGGAAAAATACAGGCAAATTAATTGATTTGGTTAATATTATTGGATTCAGAAGAGACTTTTGGAAGAAAAGATGGATTGGTCCTGAGGCACACCCTATCAGGGAAGAAAAGAAAGGTGCTGTAAGGCGGTTTGACACATAGAGCCTGAATCTCAGACACCCTTCTGGCTGAAGTGATAGCTACCAGAAAGATGAGTCTTCCAGGAAGGTATTTTAAATCCACTTATGAAGCTGCAGGCTCGAAAAGGAGGAGAACAGTAAGGGCCTGCAGGACTAAAGACAAGTCCCAAGGCGGGTACAACCTCCTTGATTGGAGCCTTAACAGAAGAACTCCTTTGAGAGAAAAGTTTTGCATGGTGCCGCTGTCATAATGGGGCACATGTGTCACTTGACCAATGTGATAATCACGAAAATAGCTGCTAACTGTACCTTTATCGTGGGAAGATCTAGCCTTGATGAAAGAGGTTCTGTTAGAAAATCCAGCACCGCTTGAATATGGAAGTGCTGAAAAAGGATCCACAGTTCTCTGTCCTGCCCATATAGAGAACCTCTTCCATTTGCTCCGATAAACCTGTCTGGTGGAAGGTTTATGAGCAGCCATACAAAATAGCCTTGACCGGAGAAGAGATACGCCGGGAGTCCTAATTAAGGTTGGAATTGGAGCAGCCAAGCTGTCAACTTCAGGGTTCGTAGATTGGGAACTGGCATTCCCAGAGGTGGGTGAGAGATGAGATCGAAATTGGATCCAGAATCCATGGTGGATTGATTTTGTGAGACCATACAAAGGGAACCAAGGTTGTCGAGGGCCAGAATGGGGCAATGAGAATCATTCTGCTCCCAAACTGTTGGCTTTCTGCAGAAGCCTCTGCATCAGAGGAAGTGGAGGTAGGCATAAAGGAGACCGGGAGGCCAAGCATGCACCAGAGCATCCTCGGGGGAACTCCCCGGTGGGGAAGCAGAGGCGAAGAAATTGTCGCATTTGGCGTTTGAGGGGAGCAACAAAAGATACGCAACAGGGTTGCCCCAAGCAGCAAAAATCTTCTTAAGCTACTTGAAGATTGAGGGACCACTCGTGAGGAGACTTGGGATGAGTGTGACTGAGCTTGTCCATAAGGATGTTGGACTTTCAGATATGTGTGCTACCAGAAAGCGTTTGGTGGAAATTGCCCATTCCCAGACTCTCATGGCCTCTCGACAAGGGGTAAAGATCTGGTTCCTCCCTGCTTGTTGATATACCAGACTACTGACATGTTGTCTGTCTGAATTTCGCAATAGTCCCTGAAGGAAGAGCGATGAAGTGCTTGCAAGCGCAGGAGTACACCGCCCTCATTTCCAGGAACATTGATATGCAATGGCGATCTCTGTGGGATTCCACGTGCCTTGGACAATCTTTCCATAGAATGCCCCCCCACCCGAGGCAAGCGTCCGTGGTCACTGTAGCTCGGGAAATGCAGCAAAAAGGTCTCCCACTGCCAGGGGCTCCGGAGAAAGAAGCCACCACAGAAGGGGAGTCCCCACGCTCTGCTGACCCATAATCGAGGCGTTTAGGGACGAACAAGAGGAGACCACTGAACTTGAAGGGTCCATTGAAGAACCCGCATTAAAACGGGCATGAATTAGAAGCGGGATAGCTGCCGCATAGAACCTAGGGCCCTCAGGACCCGAAGCTGCACGAAAGTTGGAGATGGTTGCAGGATCGCTGACACATGACACCTCAGGCTGGCGTGCGGTCTGTGGTGAGAAGGCTCACTTATTGATCTGGTGTCTAGTCTTCCTCCTATGAAATCTATAATTTGAGTTGGATTCAGAAAAGATTTCTCCCCAGTTGATCGTGATGCCAGCCGTGGTGCTAGTTGAAGAAAGTAATCCCTGGCTGAGCACAGGAGATGCCTTGATGATGCGTCAGGAGCCAGTCGTCCAGGTGGAAAGACCTGTAATCCCTGGAGCCTCAGGTGGGCGCTACCACCTAGCACCTTGGTAAACACCCTGGGGGCTGAGGTGAGACCAAAGTGGAGACCCTGAACTGATAATGACTGGCTCCCAGCGGGCGAAGAAACCTCCTGGATCGTCTGTCCATCCGAATGTGGTAGATGCAGCATCCTTGAGGTCTATGGAACACATCCAGTCGTTCTCCCTCAAAGGGAGTATAGATTGTAGGGTGACCATCCGGAACTTTGCTTAGTTGCTGACAGGTTCAACTGGGAAAGGTCTAAGATTGGTCTTAAGTCCCCGTCTTCTTTGGCACCAAAAAGAACCTGGAGTAAAACCCTAATCGGCTTGATCTGGGGGCAGCTGGATGGCTCTTTTTTCTAGCAGCTGCTCGATTTGATAGCCGCCTCCCTTTGGTCGGGTGGAACATCTGGGAGGCTGCATTAGGAATCTTGAATAGGGGTATTGAATATCCTCTGGATATAAGTCGAAGCACCCAACTGTCTGTTGTTATGGACTCCCAAGAAGTCAGGTGCATCGAAAACCGCCCCGACTGCCTCCAGAGCGGACAGCCGGGCAGACAGCTACTCTTCAGGGCTGCTGCGTGGGTCTCTCAGAGAAGGGTTCTCTGGACCCAAAATTGCCAGGAGCCCCCCTGCCTGCCTCTGGCACAGCGACCTCCCGTCCTCCTCTGCCCACGGAAGGACTGGTTATCCGAGGAGCAGGTTGGGACTACTTCAAACTTCGGAACCACATCTTCTTCTGTCCCCTTTTGGTTCTTAGAGAAAGGACCTCTGGGGAGCTGAGAAGCCTGGACTCCGAGCGGCAGACAGCGTCTTTCCCCCGTCCTTTTCACTCTGGACTAATGTCACTATGAACAGTCTTGCCAAACAG